>NW_020172108.1:620885-654173 GCF_003031525.2 Neophocaena asiaeorientalis asiaeorientalis
CATTTATTAAAAAAAAAAAAAAAAAAAAAAAAAGCTTAGTGGACTTGAAATGCCAAGACCTCCTAGAGAAATTCTTCTGAACCTCTAAGTCAATTAGGTTAATTCTACACTGAAAAACACTGACTATGGAAGTGAGCATCTGTAACCCTTATATAATTATTGTGCCCAAGAATTGCCCTGTCATGGGCAGAAGCATATCCCAGGAAGCCTTTGTTTGTGACAAAATAATCTGGGGAATTGTGACTTTCCTACACTGCCCCTCCTTTGAAGTAACAGGGTTGCAAGTAACAGAGCTCCCAGCCCAAGTGAGCTTAAGTAACAAGGTTACATGCAGATCAGCTCATCAGAAAAGTCGAGTGGTGAGGCATGCAAAGTCCAATTCAGAGCCCCAAACAATGTTCCTATCTATATTTTGCCATCATCAATATTGGGCTATGTGTGGTAGCAAATGGCAGTGGTGGCTTTATAGAGTCGTCGTCCCTTAGTGTTAGAGGAAGATTGGTTCCAGGACCCCCATAGATACCCAAATCTGAGAATGCTCAGTCTCTTATATAAAATGGTGTAGTATTTGCATATAACCTATGCACATCCTCCTGTATACTTTAAATCATTTCTAGATTACTTATAATACTAGATCAATGTAAATTCTTTGTAAATAGTTGCAAATACAATGTAAACACTATGGCAATAGTTGTTGGTATGTGGCAAATTCAAGTTTTGTTTTTTGGAACTTTCTGGATTTTTTTTCAAATATTTTTGATCCTCATTTGAATCCATGGATGTAGAACTCATGGATACTGAGGGCCAACTGTACTTATATTCTTTTACATTTTATATCCAGTAGGAAAGAATGTGACTTTCTTTATGAAAACTTTCAGCAAAAGTCTCATTTAATCTCTTTGGAACTAACTGAGCCACACGTTCATTCTTGAACTAACTATGTAACCAGAGGCTTGTGAGCCTCTTATTTACAAGACCAATCAGAGCCTATGCCAGTCTCTGAAACAAAGAGTCAAATTCATCTGAAACATTTGGGCTGAATAATGGGGGAGAGGTATTTATCTTAAGCCAAGATCCGATCTAGGGACTGTGTGCGCAAATGCCAAGATCCAGTCTAGGGACTGTGTGCTCAAATGCCAAGTAACAAACACAAGAAAGGTCTACCACAATTTCCTTCTCTCAGTAATAGCTTGCCAGGTCTCATTTTCTACATCACATAGAAAAAAAATAAAACAGATGCTCCCTGGAGTACCAAGGTACTTGAAGACAAAGGTATGTATCTTATGCCCTGGACACACATTTGGAAATATTATTTCTGGACAATTGGTTCATGATAGATGTTCTGCCAGAGAATGATCATGCTTTAATATGCTGGCTTCTCTTTCTTTTTTTTGGTCCTTGTTTTACAGTCATAAAATCCTCAATATACAAAAATTGCTTAACTTAATTACTAAGTGAAATCAATATTATCCTCCGTATATTTTCCTGAAGAAATTACCTTATTGCATATCTAGGTTATGAAAAGGATAATAAACATGCTAATATTTTCCATTTAAATTAGGAGTAACCGAAAGAAAAAAAACTGCTTATTCTTCATGCAAATGCATAGTCAGAAAGTCATAACTGGCCATCAGAATCATCTTACATGTATGATAAAATTATATTTTCTGATTAGAATAAAGCCTTTTCCTAAGGCCAAAAGAGAAACAAAGTCTCCTTCTGTCTCTCCAAATAGTCTGCATGTAAAAATATGTTTCTGGAAAGAAAATAAAATGTGATATATTTTCACCTTCCATCTAGGAAACATTAATTTTTTTAAGAAATGGACAGATGTCTTGAAATTTCATGGAAGAAGAAATGGAAAATCTGAATACCCCTATGTCTATTAAAAATTGAATTTGTTATCTCAAACCTAATATCCTATATAGTAGTGAAATACTGATTTATTTTTTCTTCCTGAAATCATGAATAACTCAGAGATGTCCATTCTTTTCCCTTCTATTCAACATTGGCATGAAGATTCAAGCCATTGCAAATCAGACCAGAAAAAAAACTAAAAGACAGAAATATCATATAAAAATAAAATTATCCTATTTACAGGTGATATAATTGTTTAATTAGAATACCCCTGATATCTACAAAATTACTATCAGAACTAATTGAATTAGTTTGCCAAGGTTGTAGGACATAATATAAATATGAAAAAATCAATGGATACTCACATGATAGCAGTAAAAATTGAAAAACAAAATTTCAAAATATCCATTTACCATAGCATCAAAAACTTCAAATACTTATGAATAAATATAACAAAAACATTCAAGACTTCTATACTGAAATTACAAATGTTGTTGTTTGAAACTAAAGAAGACTCAAATAAATAGAGATACTATGTTAATGAACTGGAAAACTCAATATTGTTAAGATTATAATTCTTCCCAAACTGACCTACAGATTAAATGCAGCTCCATTTTTGTATTAATTTGACAAGCTGATTCTAAAATGCATATGGAAATGTAGACAAACAAGAATAAATAAAACAATTTAAAAAATAAGAACAATATTAAATGTGTTATAAGGCTATAGCATTCAAGAGAGTTTGGTGGGAACAAAAAGAGAGATATATAAATCAATGGAACAGAATAGACAGTGTAGAAGTAGACCCACACATATCTGTTCAATTGATTTTCAACAAAGACAACTCAATGGAAAAAGGAAAATTTTTCAATATATGGTGCTATAGCAAAAGGATTCCTGTACAAGAAAAAATAACGAACATAAATCCTTACCTCACACCATATACAAATATTAAGTCAAAGTGGATCACATATCTAAAACTAAAATACAGAATTATAATAAAAAGCTGTAGGAAAAGAGAAGTAAATATTTACAGTTTGAGGATGAGCAAATTTTTCTTAACTAAAATTTAAAAAAATACCTAACATGAAAGAAAAAATCTGTGTAATTGATCTTCAGGAAACACTTTTGCTCTAGGATGAACATCATGAGTTTGAAGAAAATATCTGTAAAGCCTATATGAGACATATAACTTTTATCCAGAAATATAAAGAACTCTTATAACTCAAATAAAAAAATAGCCCAATTAAAAAATGGGAAGAAGATTTGAATAAGCATTTTACAAAAGAATAAGGATTAAAGACTAATAAGAATATGAAAACATGCTCAACAGAAGTTGAGCAAGTTAAAACTACAATGAGATATGACTACATAACTATTAGAATTGTTAAAATAATAATAACAATAGAGCTTTCATGGTGGTGCAGTGGTTGAGAGTCTGCCTGCCGATGCAGGGGACACAGGTTCGTGCCCCGGTCCAGGGAGATCCCACATGCTGCAGCGGCTGGGCCCGTGAGCCATGGCCACTGAGCCTGCGCATCCGGAGCCTGTGCTGCACAAAGGGAGAGGCCACAACAGTGAGAGGCCCGCATACCACAAAAGAAAATTTAAAAAAATAATGATAATATCTGACACTACTGACCATTAGCAAGGATGTAAGATGTAAATTACTAGTGGGAAGGAAAAATTGTATAGCTATTCTGGATAACAGTTTAAAATTTTCCTATAAAATTAAACATACATTTACCATATGACTCTGTCATCTTACTCCTAAGTATTTACCTAAAAGAAATGAAATACAGCTATCAACAAAGTCCTGTATAAAAATGTTCATAGCACCTTTATTTATAATAGCTCAAAAATAGAATCAAACCAGATATCCATTAACATGTGAATGTAGAAACAAATTGTGGTATATTCATACAATGGAGTACTACTCAGCAATGAAAAGGAAACTAGAAACTATCAATACACACAATATGGATAAATCTCAAAATCATTTGTATAAGTGAAAGAAGCCAGGTGAAAAGAAGGATATGTAATGTTTGATCCCATTTATATTCAATAAAATATTCTAGAAAAGAAAACTAACTAGAGTGACAGAAAGCAGATTAGTGGTTGCCTGAGAATGGGGATAGAGAAAAGAATGGATTACAAAGGTATACTAGGAAGTTTCTGAAGGTGGCAGAAGTATTCAATATCTTGATTATGGTGATAGCTTATATACACATCAAAACTTAAATTGTGCACTTTAAATATGGATAGTATATTATACTTTATATCTCAAAAAAATTATAAAAGCAAATAAGGGAGAAAGAAAAATTATTCCTTTGGTATGAACTTGTCATACAGCAACATTTATTCCATTTCCTTCCAGAAATCTGCAAAGCTAAGTTTGACATAACAAAGTGCAACTCTAAACAATTACAAGTGATAGAAAGCACTTTTCTTTGGTAAGTGGTGGTAGTCAAAAGGATATAAAATACTTCTATACCTCACTTTGCCTATCAGCACTCCATAAAATTCTATACCCAGAAATCCATTATTTTCCTCACTGATGCTACAGTCACGAACATGTCAAGACCTGCAAACACACTGGTCTGTAGGAATGAAAGTGACTAACAACACTGACACAGTAATAACTGCCATCAAAATTATTTAGATTTGTGCTTTACAATTACCACTTTTTTTCACATACTATATTCAAAATTACCAATATATATCCATTTTCTTTAATAGACAAAGGATTTAGGACTATTATCCTTGTGTCAATAGATTTTCTTCAATTTGCTTTTCCTATTTTTCTATAGCTTTTTTAGCATAATGCTCATTTTGCTTTCCTCCCTCCACAAAAATTAGATTAAACTTGAAAAATTGGTGCTGAAAGCCAGTGTGCTATTATGTGATCTGAGTATCTGGTGTCAACTCAGCTTCTTGTATTTGAAGCTTCACTTAATTAGCACAGACTTGGAGTGGTGGGAACATTTATCTTGAACCACTAATCAAAGCTGTACAGAAACTGAATAGATCATTTTGACTAAAATTATCACTTTCTATGAGACGAAGTTGTTAATTAGCTAATTATTTGGTATGAATGATAAAAGTCACTTCTGCTTTTACTGTATTTACTCTGATAATAAACAGAAAGTTTTAGTACTTAATGTTTATTCACTCTCTGGCAGCTTTCCTAAGTACCAAAAAATAGTTGCATTTAAAGTGCCAAAGATTTCCTGGCAGTAAAAGTCAAATGCTTCCAGTAAAGGTCTTATATAACTTAATTTTTAGAGCAATTACACATCACTGGAGACAGTTCATAATTTTAAAGCTGAAAATGACTCCAGAGATTACCTGATCCAACTGCATGGTTTCCCAGGTGAATCAACTGCAGCCCAGGTAACTAGCAACTTACCCAAATTGACAACCTGAGTCATTTATTTTTCTCTTTATGCAATTCTATAACTTCTTTAGCATCTGATCTAATAACTGATTAAATTATACCCCAGAGGATGATAGTGAGTAACTTATTTTAAGATGCGATATTTGTAGGGCTTCCCTGGTTGCGCAATGGTTGAGAGTCTGCCTGCCGATGCAGGGGACATGGGTTCGTGCCCCGGTCCGGGAAGATCCCACATGCCGCGGAGCGGCTGGGCCCGTGAACCATGGCCGCTGAGCCTGCACGTCCAGAGCCTGTGCTCTACAACGGGAGAGGCCACAACTGTGAGAGGCCCGCGTACTGCAAAAAAAAAAAAAAAAAAAAGATGTGATATTTGTACTTTGACTACCCCAAGAATAGAGGTATATGATAACATGGATTGAAAATAATTAACTCTCCTCAATCTATCTTCCAATATACACAATACAATATTATAAATATATTATAGTTTCTACTTTCTCTAGTGCTACCAAAATAGATTCAGGATTTTAGTATCGTCAGGCTTCTGAAAGAATCAAGGTCGGTTTCCACATACATTACCTACAACCCTATCCTTGTTCAAGAACCCAACAAACACTTAGTACAATACAAGATTACTTTCTGCTTAAATAGGATAGGAATTAATTTAAGTTTTAAAAAGCTTGTAGTTGTTTCTGTGTAGAAGATAATTTGTAGGTTTGTCAAAAGTAAAGATAAGGATATGAGTTAGGTATTTACTGTCTCAGTGCGCTGTGAAGTGGAATAAGCCAATAGCAAAGAAGTGAACATCTATGGATGGTATGTTGAATGTGATGTTGACAGATATGAGTGATAAGAAAAAGAGAAATTATGGATGGCTTCTAGGTTTGGATCCTGGATGGCTGAAATGGATAATGACATAATTTAATGAAATAGAGAATAGCAGGGAGGGTGGAAATAATTGGATTTCGAGGAAGCCAATATAAGGAATTCTATTTAAGAAATAAGAAATTTAAGATACAGGAAGAGGAACCAAGATGGTGGAGCACAAGATTGTGCTTTCACTCCCTCTTGCAAGAACACAAGAATCACAACTAGCTGCTGGACAATCATCGACAGGAAGACACTGGAACTCACCAAAAAAGATACCCCACATCCAGAGACAAAGCAGAAGCCACAATGAGATGGTAGGAGGGGTGCAATCACAGTTAAATCAAATCCCATAACTGCTGGATAGGTGACTCACAGACTAGAGAACACTTAGACTACAGAAGTCCACCCACTGGACTGAAGGTTCTGAGCCCCACGTCAGGCTTCCCAACCTGGGGGTCCGGCAAAGGGAGGAGGAATTGCTAGAGAAATAGAATTTGAAACATAGCTGGAATTGATTGCAGGACTTCGATACGACTGGGGGAAACAGAGACTCCACTCTTGGAGGGCACACACAAAGTAGTGTGAGCATCGGGACCCAGGGGGAGAAACAGTGACACCAGGGGAGACTGAACCAGACCTACCTGCTAGTGTTGGAGAGTGTCCTGCAGAGACGGGAGTGGCTATGGCTCACCGTGGGGACAAGGACATTGGCAGCAGAAGTTCTGGGAAGTACTCCTTGGTGTGACTCCTCCCAGAGTCTGTCATTAGCCCCACCAAAGAGCCCAGGCAGGCTCCAGTGTTGGGTTGCCTCTGGCCAAACAACCAACAGGGAGGGAACCCAAGCCCACCCATCAACAGTAAAGTGGATTAAAGTTTTACTGAGGTCTTCCCACGAGAGCAACAGTCAGCTCTACCCACCACCAGTCCCACCCATCAGGAAACTTACAAAAGCCTCTTAGATAGCCTCATCCACCAGAGGGCAGACAGCAGAAGCAAGAACTACAATCCTGCAGCCTATAGAACAAAATCCACATTCACAAAAAGATAGACAAGATGAAAAGGCAGAGAGCTATGTACCAGATGAAGGAACACGATAAAACCCCAGAAAAACAACTAAATGAAGTGGAGATAGGCAACCTTCTATAAAAAGAAATAAGAATAATGATAGTGAAGATGATCTAGCATCTTGGATAAAGAAGGGAAGCAAAGATTGAGAAGATGCCAGAAATGTTTAACAAAGACCTAGATGAATTAAAGAACAAACAAACAAAGATGAACAATACAATAACTGAAATGAAAATTACACTAGAAGGAATCAATAGCAGAATAACTGAGGCAGAAGAACGGATAAGTGACCTGGAAGACAGAATGGTGGAATTCACTGCTGCAGTACAGAATAAAGAAAAAAGAATGAAAAGAAATGAAGACAGCCTTAGAGACTTCTGGGACAACATTAAACGCAATAACATTCACATTATAGGGGTCCCAGAAGGAGAAGAGAGAGAGAAAGGACCTGAGAAAATTTTTGAAGAAATTATAGTCGAAAATTTCCCTAACATGGGAAAAGAAATAGCTACCCAAGTCCAGGAAGCACAGCAAGTGCCATACAGGATAAACCCAAGAGGAAACATGCCAAGACACATTGTAATCAAATTGGCAAAAATTAAAGACAAAGAAAAATTATGGAAAGCAGCAAGGGAAAAATGACAAATAACATACAAGGGAACTCCCATAAGGTTAACAGCTGATTTCTCAGCAGAAATTCTACAAGCCAGAAGGGAGTGGCATGATATACTTAAAGTCATGAAAGGGAAGAACCTACAACCAAGATTACTCTACCCAGCAAGGATCTCATTCAGATTCAAAGGAGAAATGAAAAACTTTACAGACAAGCAAAAGTTAAGAGAATTCAGCACCACCAAACCATCTCTACAACAAATGCTAAAGGAACTTCTCTAAGTGGAAAACACAAGAGAAGAAAAGGACCTACAAAAACAAACCCAAAACAATAAGAAAATGGTCACAGGAACATACACATCAATAATTACCTTAAACGTGAATGGATTAAATGCTTCAACCAAAAGACACGGGCTTGCTGAATGGATATAAAAACAAGACACATCTATGTGCTGTCTACAAGAGACCCACTTCAGACCTAGGGACACATACAGACTGAAAGTGAGGGAATGGAAAAAGATATTCCATGCAAGTGGAAATCAAAAGAAAGCTGGAGTAGCTATACTCACATGAGATAAAATTAGACTTTAAAATAAAGAATGGTATAAGAGACAAGGAAGGACTACATAATGATCAAGGGATCAATCCAACAAGAAGATATAACAATTATAAATATATATGCACCCAACATAGGAGCACCTCAATACATGAGGAAGCTGCTAACAGCTATAAAAGAGAAAATCAACAGTAACATAATAATAGTGGGGAACTTGAACACCTCACTTACATCAATGGACAGATCATCCAAAATGAAAAAAAATAAGGAAACAGAAGCTTTAAATGACACAATAGACCAGATAGATTGATATTTATAGGACATTCCATCCAAAAACAGCCGATTACACTTTCTTCCCAAGTGTGCACGGAACATTCTCCAGGATAGATCACATCTTGGGTCACAAATCAAGCCTCAGTAAATTTAAGAAAATTGAAATCATATCAAGCATCTTTTCTGACCACAACACTATGAGATTAGAAATGAATTACAGAGGAAAAACCGTAAAGAACACAAACACATGGAGGCTAAACAACATGTTACTAAATAACGAGAGATCACTGAAGAAATCAAAGAGGAAATCGAAAAATACCTAGGGACAAATGACAATGAAAACACGAGGATCCAAAACCTATGGGATGCAGCAAAATCAGTTCTAGGAAGGAAGTTTATAGTTATACAAGCCTACCTCAAGGAACAATAAAAATCTCAAATAAACAATCTAACCTTACACGCTAAGGAACTAGAGAAAGAAGAACAAACAAAACCCAAAGTTAGCAGAAGGAAAGAAATCATAAAGACCAGAGCAGAAATAAATGAAATAGTAACAAAGAAAACAAGAGCAAAGATCAATAAAACTAAAAGCTGGTTCTTTGAGAAGATAAACAAATTTGATAAGCCATTAGCCAAACTCATCAAGAAAAAGAGGGAGAGGACTCAAATTAATAAAATTAGAAAGGAAAAAAGGGAAGTTACAACAGACACTACAGAAATACAAAGCATCCTAAGAGACTACTACAAGGAACTCTATGCCAATAAAATGGACAACCTGGAAGAAATGGACAAATTCTTAGAAAGGTATAACCTTCTAAGACTGAACCAGGAAGAAATAGAAAATATGAACAGACCAATCATAAGTAATGAAATTGAAATTGTGACTAAAAATCTTCCAACAAACAAAAGTCCAGGACCATATGGCTTCACAGGTGAATTCTATCAAACATTTAGAAAAGAGCTAACACCCATCCTTCTCAAACTCTTCCAAAAACTTGCAGAGGAAGGAATACTCCCAAGCTCAATCTATGAGGCCACCATCACCCTGATACCAAAACCAGAAAAATATACTACAAAAAAAGAAAATTACAGACAAATAACACTGATGAATATAGATGCAAAAATCTTCAGCAAAGTACTAGCAAACAGAATCCAACAACAAATTAAAAGGATCATGCACCATGATCAAGTGCGATTTATCCCAGTGATGCAAGATTTCTTCAATATACACAAATCAAACAGTGTGATATACCACATTAAAAACACTGAAGAAGAAAAACCATATGATCATCTCAACAGATGCAGGAAAAGCTTTTGACAAAATTCAACACCCATTTATGATAAAAACTCACCAGAAAGTGGGCATAGAGGGAACCTACCACAACATAATAAAGGCCATATACGACAAACCCACAGTAAACATCATTATCAATGGTGAAAAACTGAAAGTGTTTCCTCTAAGATCAGGAAGAAGACAAAGATGTCGACTCTCACCACTATTATTCAATACAGTTTTGGAAGACCTAGCCATGGCAATCAGAGAAGAAAAAGAAATAAAATGAATACAAATTAGAAAAGGAGAAATAAAACTGTCACTGTTTGCAGATGACATGATTCTTTAAATAGAGAATCCTCAAAATGCCATCAGAGAACTACTAGAGCTAATCAATGAATTTGGTAAAGTTGCAGGATACAAAATTAATGCACAGAAATCTCTTACATTCCTATACACTAGTGATGAAAAATCTGAAAGAGAAATTAAGGAAACACTCCCATTTACCATTGCAACAAAAACAATAAAATACTTAGGAATAGACCTACCTAGGGAGACAAAAGACTTGTATGCAGACAACTATGACACTGATGAAAGAAATTAAAGATAACACATACAGATGGAGAGATATACCATGTTCTCGGATTTGAAGAATCAATATTGTTGAAAATGGCTATACTATCCAAAGCATTCTACAGATTCAATGAAATCCCTATCAAATTACCAATGGCATTTTTTTACGGAACTAGAACAAAAAATCTTAAAATTTGTATGGAGACACAAAAGACCCCGAATAGCAAAGCAGGCTTGAGGGAAAAAACGCAGGTGGAGGAATCAGACTCCCTGACTTCAGACTATACTACAAAGCTACAGTAATCAAGCCAATATGGTACTGGCACAAAAACAGAAATATAGATCAATGGAACAAGATAGAAAGCCCAGAGATAAACCCACGTACCTATGGTCCTCTAATCTATGACAAAGGAGGCAAGGATATACAATGGAGAAAAGAAAGTCTCTTCAATAAGTGGTGCTGGGAAAACTGGACAGCTACATGTAAAAGAATAAAAATAGAACCCTCCCTAACACCATACACAAAAATCAACTCAAAATGGATTCAAGACCTAAATGTAAGACTGGACACTCTAAATCTCTTAGAGGAAAACATAGGAAGGACACTCTTTGACATAAATCACAGCAAGATCTCTTTTGATCCACCTCCTAGAGTAATGGAAATAAAAACACAAATAAGCAAATGGGACCTAATGAAACTTAAAATCTTTTTCACAGCAAAGGAAACCATAAAGAAGATGAAAAGACAACCCTCAGAATGGGAGAAAATATTTGCAAATGAATCAGCAGACAAAGGATTAATCTCCAAAATATATAAACAGCTCATGCAGCTCAATGTTAACGAAACAAACAACCAAGTCCAAAAATGGGCAGAAGACCTAAATAGACATTTATCCAAAGAAGACATACAGATGCCCAAGAAGCACATGAAAAGCTGCTCAACATCACTAATTATTAGAGAAATGCAAATCAGAACTACAGTGAGGTATCACCTCACACCAGTTAGAATGGGCATCATCAGAAAATCTACAAACAACGAATGCTGGAGAGGGTGTGGAGAAGAGGGAACACTCTTGCAGTGTTGGTGGTAATGTAAATTGATACAGCCACATGGAAAACAGTATGGAGCTTCCTTAAAAAAACAAAAATAGAATTGCCATATGGTCCAGCAATCCCACTACTCAGCATATATCCAGAGAAAACCATAACTTAAAAAGATACATGCACCCCAATTTTCATTGCAGCAGTATTTACCATAGCCAGGTCATGGAAGCAACCTAAATGCCCATCAACAGACAAATGTGTAAAAAAGTAGTGGTACATATATACAATGGAATCTTACTCAGCCATAAAAAGGAATGAAATTGAGTCATTTGTTGAGACGTGGTGCATCTAGAGACTGTTATACAGAGTGAAGTAAGTCAGAAAGAGAAAAACAAATATCGTATATTAACGCATGTAACTGGAACCTAGAAAAAATGTACAGATGAACCGGCTTGCAGGGCAGAAGTTGAGACTCAGATGTAGAGAACAAACGTAATGCCACCAAGGGGGGAAAACCGCGGGTGGGTGGGGATGAAATATGTGGGAGTAATCCGTGTTGACTGAAATAAAAATATACGAGAGAGCTGTGAGTTTCAGTTTTATTGCGGTATTTACTGAGGACTGTAGCCTGGGAGACAGACTCTCAGATAGCTTTGAGGAACTGTTCCCAAGAAGTAAGTGGGCAGGTCAGCATATATGTGATTTTGGAGAAGGGGTACATGCAATCAAACACACACTTTGGTAGAAGGTTACTGTTAATCCTGAGGCACAGATATCTTAGTTAATGATTTCAGTGCTTTTCTAAGTATGGGAAGATGCAAGAAAATAGGTTCATAAAATTTTCATTCAAAAATGTCTAACTATCTGAAGGCCTGTTCTGCCAGTTTTCCCACAGCACAGAATGTCTCAGCTGATTTCCACCCTGAACTCATTTCAGGGTGTGTTCAAAGTCAGGGACTACAGTGGCTAAAGGTTCAACCCACAGAGAGCCAGATAACATTCTTTAATTGACGTCAGCATGTATAATGGTATTACTTAAGCACAGAGACTAGACATAATCACTCAGACAAAAATAAAAAAAATAGATAAAACCATGACATTTTAACATTTAGAATTTGGGTGGAAAAAGAAATCAGCAGTAAGAATGTGAAGGAGCAGCAGACAAGATAGGAGTGAAATTTGGAGTTATTTTCTGTCACAGAAACAGAAAAGTAGATTAGCCATCAGGAAAATGCATATCAAAACCACACAATTGATATACCACTTCACATCCACTAGGATGGCTATAATAAAAAAGAGAAATAATAACAAGTGTTGATGAAGATGCTGAGAAATTGAAACCCTCATACATTGCTTGTGAAAATTATAAAATGGTGCAGCCACTCTGGAAAAGTCTGACAGTTTCTCAAATGTTGTACATGAATGTTCGTTGAGATATTACTTATAGTAGCCCAAACGTGGAAACAACCCAAATGTCCATCAACTGATGAATAGATTAATAGGTGTGTTATATCTATTCAATGGAATATTATTCATCAATAAAAAGGAATGAAATACTGATACATCCTATAATATGGATGAGCCTTTGAAACACTATGATCAGTGAAAGAAGCCAGTCACAGAAGACCACATACTGTATGATTCCATTTATATGAAATGTCCAAGAAGGGGTACATGCAATCAAACACACACTTTGGTAGAAGGTTACTGTTAATCCTGAGGCACAGATATCTTAGTTAATGATTTCAGTGCTTTTCTAAGTATGGGAAGATGCAAGAAAATAGGTTCATAAAATTTTCATTCAAAAATGTCTAACTATCTGAAGGCCTGTTCTGCCAGTTTTCCCACAGCACAGAATATGTCTCTGCTGATTTCCACCCTGAACTCATTTCAGGGTGTGTTCAAAGTCAGGGACTACAGTGGCTAAAGGTTCAACCCACAGAGAGCCAGATAACATTCTTTAATTGACGTCAGCATGTATAATGGTATTACTTAAGCACAGAGACTAGACATAATCACTCAGACAAAAATAAAAAAAATAGATAAAACCATGACATTTTAACATTTAGAATTTGGGTGGAAAAAGAAATCAGCAGTAAGAATGTGAAGGAGCAGCAGACAAGATAGGAGTGAAATTTGGAGTTATTTTCTGTCACAGAAACAGAAAAGTAGATTAGCCATCAGGAAAATGCATATCAAAACCACAATTGATATACCACTTCACATCCACTAGGATGGCTATAATAAAAAAGAGAAATAATAACAAGTGTTGATGAAGATGCTGAGAAATTGAAACCCTCATACATTGCTTGTGAAAATTGTAAAATGGTGCAGCCACTCTGGAAAAGTCTGGCAGTTTCTCAAATGTTGTACATGAATGTTCGTTGAGATATTACTTATAGTAGCCCAAACGTGGAAACAACCCAAATGTCCATCAACTGATGAATAGATTAATAGGTGTGTTATATCTATTCAATGGAATATTATTCATCAATAAAAAGGAATGAAATACTGATACATCCTATAATATGGATGAGCCTTTGAAACACTATGATCAGTGAAAGAAGCCAGTCACAGAAGACCACATACTGTATGATTCCATTTATATGAAATGTCCAGAACAAGCAAGTCTACAGGGACAGTGAGTAGATTAGTGAGTTGTTGCTTAACTTTTGGAGAGAGGAAAAGGGGGCTGAAGTGGGGAGGGAGAGGACAGAGAGGGGCAGAAAGGGGAGTGATTAGGTATGGAATTTCTTTTGGTGGTTTTGAAAATTTTCTAAAATTGATTCTGGTGATGTTTCCACACCATTCTGTGGATATACTGAAAACTACTGAACTGTACACTTTAAATGGGCAAATTGTGTGATATATGGATTATATCTTAATAAATGGATTATACATATTAAAAAGAGTGTTTCATGAAGGCAGAATGTTTAACTGTGCTGAATATTACTGAAAATGACTAATTGGACATTGTTTTCAGCAAAAAGAAGATAAGTCATGACTTTGACAAAGGAATTGAGTATGAAAGTCTACTTGGATTGAAGAAAAAATGATAAGTAAGTGAAACCCATCACCCTAGGCAACAATTTAGAGTATTTACTACTGAAGCGTTCAGAGAAGTCAAGTTAGAGCTCGAAGTCAAAATATAGTTATTGTTGCTGTTGTTGCTTTTATGATTTGAGTTATTAAACCATGTTTTTATGCACATGTGAATAAGTCAATAGAGAAAAATAAATGTAGAATCAGAGAGATATTAGAGTGGCTAAGATGACATTGAATATTAAATGCAGTGAAAAAGGGTGGGGCTGGCCTATAGTGGAAGCAAGCACTTCTCCCACTTGAATAAGAGGGAAGACCAAAATATCGATTTAGATTAAGCTTAGTTGTTAGATTTTCTGATGGAAAGATAAGAAATTTTCTGACAGTAACATTCTAATAATGTTTAACTATACTGTTTCTAATATATTAAATATTAGGCTAGAGGGTTAGCTAAAAGCATGAAAGAGGGAAAAAGATTTCAGAGTAAAGAAGTATAAAATATTCATTGTGGAGACAGAAAATTTAGTGTATGTGGTGTGCTTCATTGAATTTTGGAATCAAGAGCTTAAACTGCAATTGTCAGTACAGATGTGAAAATTTCTTCAATAATGTTTGACTTCTGTACTGTAGGTAGGTAGTAAATAAGCAAATAATTGGGTTTAACATATTTTTTAATGTAATATGTTCTTTTTCTATTTAACAAAATGAAATATATGAACACATATCTTAATGTTAACAAATCATGAATGAACCCCGTTCCTAATGGCATATTCATCATTCTTTAAACATACTATAAGCTTCTATGAGGTATAACATATTTAACATCTTTTTTTCACATGTTCTCACAATGGAGGAAGCAAAGAGAAGATAAACATGTAATATTTTGTGATGACAGTTTTGGACCCATGGCAGGTAAGTAGGGAAAAGAAGACATAAGATGCACAATAATGAAAGAATTATAGAGTCAACAGAAACCTCAGTGTGAAAATAAAGAACTTTCAACATGAAAGTATCTGATAAAATGAGGTGGGATGTATTACATGGTATATTCAGAGTAACAGTTTTACAGAAGATATTTGAGGTATTAGAGGTGGTAAGTCTAGTGCATCACCATGAAAGTATGTGATGGACATTAAGCAATAAAAGCTGACCAGGGTTGGAAGTCAAGAATGTGAGAGGTCAAGGTGTTGGATGAATCATCTGTATAGAAACTGAAGTCACAAAAATTAATGCGAGAGTGATAGGAGAAGAAAGTAAGTGAGCTTTTAAAATCTTCAGATAATAAAGGGAGAGTGACCTGAAGGTTGATAGATGGCAGCAATAAGAAAAGAGAGCAAGTGACATAATCTAATGACAAGTTCTGTGAAGAATCTGCATCTTTTGGAAGTGGATGGAGGAGAAATTTTCTAGAAATGGCAATAGGAAGCAAAAGAAACTCTCCTTTCTTTTCTAGGGCCGGAGGTTTTCCCAGAAATTTGCTAATGGTATATCTTAGTTCCAGAGAAAGAAAAGAAAAGTTTAAGAAGTTAGAGAATTAAGCATTAAATAGTTTGGGATTATGATTTGGGTAATGATCAGTGATTGGAGCTGGACTTTGGAACTCAATGAAAGAGATAAATATGATGCTATTCATTCTTAGCTGACCATAGGATAACAGTTCAGGTTGTCGTCCTCAGGGTTTTGTTGAACGTTATGGACCTGCTGTGCTACTCTTCACTCCTACAGTTTACAGTGAAATGTCAAGTGAAATTATAGACAAATACGTATATGTTGGCACTGTGAGAGCAAAGTCTATATAAAATCCTCCAAGATTATTTTTGTATCAATAAATCTCTTGATCAGACTTGGCAGACTAACTAGGTTCCATCATGAATACTAAGAAGAATCATTGCTTCATTAAAATACATGGTGCTCCAAGCATGTTTCAGTATAGGATCTTTTCTGCTATATGACTAAAATCTTAGTTTTTATTTTTATCTATTTATTTTATTTTATTTATTTATTGTGGTACGCGGGCCTCTCACTGCTGTGGCCTCTCCCGTTGTGGAGCACAGGCTCCAGACGCACAGGCTCAGCGGCCATGGCTCACGGGCCTAGCCGCTCCGCGGCATGTGGGATCTTCCCGGACCAGGGCACGAATCCATGTCTCCCGAATTGTCAGGTGGACTCTCAACCACTGAGCTACCAGGGAAGCCGTAGTTTCTATTTTTAAAAAATAAAATCTGAGATGTCCACATCAAAATAAAACATAATTTGAGGCATTAATTGTCTCTCCTACTCCTCCTTTTTCTCTTGTTTTGCTACTTCTGCCTCCTATTCTTCTAACATTCAGCCTAATAACTAATTTCTAATCACTTTGAAAAATCAAGAGAAATTTTTTTCTTTAAAAGAAGTCTACCTGTTAATATTTCTCTTTTTGACAATTCTATGAATATGGTATTTCTAAGCTGGAGAAAAATACTGATACAGAAGTATTTACATTAAAGCTGTTTTTTAAGAATTAAAATTATTGATAAATAGCAGGGTTTAATAGAAAATACATTCTGGAAATATTATTTAGTGCTTTTTGATAGCTTCTGGCTATATCTACCCAACTTGACTTGAAAAAATGTGGACAACATGCAGAGAAAAAGAGTGGGAGTTAAGAAAATACGTTTGAATGAAATACAGCATATGATCTTTTTAGATTAATAAACTAAAATTTTCTAGCATCAGGGGCAGAAAGCAGAAGATTTATAATGAAAATAGCTTTGAATCAAAGTAAGCATTTCTGACAGGCAACTAGAGAACCATCAAGAAGTCATTACCCATGGTCAGTTTCTTGATCCTAATTATAGCTGCCTCATGGGTTGACAACTGAATATTGAGAGCATAGTTACTTACAATAGAAAAAATATCAGGATTGATTTTTTTTTTTTTTTCGGTACGCGGGCCTTTCACTGTTGTGGCCTCTCCCGTTGCGGAGCATAAGCTCCGAACGCGCAGGCTCAGCGGCCATGGCTCACGGGCCCAGTCACTCCACGGCCTGTGGGATCTTCCCGGACCGGGGCATGAACCTGTGTCCCCTGCATTGGCAGGCGGACTCTCAACCACTGCGCCACCAGGGAAGCCCCAAGATTGATTTTTGAGGAGGGTAAACAAAAGAAAGTTTTATAATTTTATATTATTCATCTGAAAGACAAACGAAAAGAATAGATCTCGTAATTGAAAATATTTTTTTAAAGATTTCCAAATTGTGGAACCGAGAATTAGTCTCCTTTATGGCATAAGGAAATATTCTGCCCCTAGTGCCAAATAAATTTTAATAAAACTAGCTATTTTTCTTTTTCTTTTGTCTTATGAATAATTTACCTATTTTCCCTTGCCTATTCTATTTTTGCCTACTTTATAAGACTGAGTGTTCCACGACATGTTTGATGTAGAAACTGTGATAGAATTTTAAGGACAGAGGGTTGTACTGGGTTTTGTATTTCTCTTTTACTTTTCAAAATTGTCATTATAATTCTCCACATATGACAGATGCTTAATAAACACTGTTCACTGCTAAAACAGTTTAAGTTTTATTAGTTGCAGATCTTATCCAAAATAATTGCAATTAAATCAATTCAATTCAACATATATTTACCAGAACCTTCTCCACACCAGGCACATCAGGGATCAAGATAAATGAGGTCCTTGCAGTTTCAAGGTACTTACATTCTAGTTGGGAGAAAGATTAATAAATAAACAAACAAAAAATATTTTTTCCTATTGTGATGTGTATCAGGAAAGAAACAAAGTGATGGGAATAACCAGTATAGGTCACCAGATGGAGTGATCATGAAAGGCTCCTTGTGATTCCTTAAAAAAACTAAAAACAGAGTTTCCATATGATCTAGCAATCCCACTCCTGGACATATATCCTGAGAAGACCACAATTCGAAAGGATACATACACCCCAATGTTCATTGCAGCACTATTTACAATAGCCAGGACATGGAAAAAACAACATAAATGTCCATCAACAGAGGAATGGATAAAGAAGATGTGGTACATATACACCATGGAATATTACTCAGCCACAAGAAAGAATGAAATAATGCCATTTTCAGCAACATGGATAGACCTACAGATTGTCATACTGAGTGAAATAAGTCAGGGAACGACAAATATCATATAGTATTGCTTATATGTGGAGTCTAAAATAACGATACAAATGAACCTATTTACAAAACAGAAATTGAGTCACAGATGTAGGAAACAAACTTATCGTTACCAAGGGGCAAAGGGGGGGATAAATTGGGAGATTGGGTGTGATATATACACAATACTATACAAAAAAATATAATTAATAAGAACCTACTGTATAGCACGGGGAACTCTATTCAGTGCTTTGTACTGACCTCTATGGGAATGGAGTCTAGAAGAGTGGATATGTGTATATGTATGGCTGATTCACTTTTCTGTACAGCAGAAACTAACACAACCTTGTAAATCAACTATACTCCAATAAAAAAATTAATTTAAAACTTCTTTAAAAAAGAAAGTCTCCTTGGAAGAAGTACTATCTGAGCAGACATTTGAATGACATAAAATGAAAATATCTTGGGGAAAAGTGATCTGACAGGGAATAACAAATGCCAAAGAATGGCATTCTCATATTTGAGAAACAAACTGCCAAACCACTGTGATCAAGAGATATAATAGAAGAGGATGAGGTAAGAAAGTTAGGTAAGGACCTAATTGCATAGAGCCTTGAGAGTAATACTAAGGAAGTTTGGATTTGTTTAGCTTGTGATATGAAACCATTGCTTGTGTTTTGAGCAGGGGAATGGCTTGATCTGTTTTATATTTAAAATAGATCATCCTAACTTCTGTTTGGAAAGTACAGTGCAGGGAAATTAGAATCAAGGAGACCAAATGGTAATTGATTGCAGTACACTGAGCAAGGTGAGATGTCTTAGATTAGCCTGGTAACTGGATCAGGGGTGATGCGAAGCAGATCCAAGGTAAATATGTGGAAATTAGCATTGATATGATTTAATTAACTGGATTTTCTTATTAATTGGTATGAGATAGAATGAGAGAACCAAGTGTAATTTCAGGCATTTAGCCTGATAAAATTGATGAAAAGAAGATCGTAATAAAAAAAAAATATTTATCTCAAAAGTAGATATTTACCATTGAGAGGGAAAAAAACATTGTCAGCATCAGCCAGTAGTCTAGTTGTTGGGGAAATATAAGTTAGCCAGAACACATTTTTGAGCATCTAAATTATCAGATCATGTACTATGTTAGGCACTCATAGACAGAGACAAATGAAGCATAGCTTACCTCAATTCATATAAAATTCGTAAGTTAGTCCCAAACTGTCATATCTTTTAGAAGATTTTTGTTTACATAAAAGCCAGAAGTAAAATCAATGTTGCTTCAGTCTTCTAACATAACTTTCCTAAGTCTTAACAGACCTCTTATTTTCTGAACTTCTCTTCCAATAACAGCAAGTGCACAGAGAGTTATTTGGCTTTGAATAAAAATCCAACATAAACATATTTATAAACTGTCCTCTTTATAGTTTGTTGATATAAATTATTGGTTTGTATACTCTAGTACCTAATCCTCAACCTGGTAAAAAGGAATGGAAATAATGAAAAGAGAAAGTTATCTATACTCTGTTCTATCTCTTTCTATGACAAATGTCCATTCAGCATTGAGTCGGAGGATGATCTTGTTATAATACAATATATAGCATGGAAAGACAGGTAATACAGAACAGGAGTAATCTGAAACAATGTAACCCCCAGCTGCAGAACAAAACTGTGTCATGGAAAAAAATTCCAAAAAATAGGTTTCAATCTTCATTAAAGAAAAGAGACAGTTGCCCCAAAATGTCAATTCACCTCTGAGGTTGCAAACAAAGACCCTAGTTTTTTTTTTTTCCCATCCACCTCTTTCATGTACCCAGCCAAACCTAAAGAAACAAAATTCCCATGAGTAGGTACATGCGAAGAAAGAGAATAAAATCAGCTTCAGAAGTGGCAGAGTCCTAGGTACTTAATATATTTCAGTTAATCTCCCTATGAGTACTAAAGATTTATGCTTATGCATTTCTCTTACTCCAACATTTTGTTTATTAGTCTCACCATCTCAGCAATAGCCATTGTACCTTTTTGTAACATTCCCTTGATGTGTAATCACTCAATGACAGCTTTTCACTCATCTTTAACTTAAGAACAAATAACTGCCACCTATCATAGAGTATGGTCGTGAGGGTCAAATGAAAAGATGAGGATGAAGGAGTTTTGAAAATGACCCAGTTAGGAAAATATTATTATTCTATGTTTTATCAAATGCTGATTTTTTAAAGATGCTTTGGAATAATAGTCAAGCAGCCAATATAAACACTGCTTGTCTAGTGGGTTTTTATATTTCTCTTGATTATTTTCTGAAAAAGTCCAGTTATCCTCTAAAAGGCAAGCATCTGAAAGGCAGAAGAAAAACGTACTTTGGACACGATGTTCCAAAGCAAATTACCTCTACTGAAATAAACACTAAATAAATTCTTTCTTTGTCACAAATGTCCTTGGCTGTTGTATATCTACAACCAATGGCAGAATGCCTGAAATTCTTCTCCATATAATATGTAACTGAAAGAAATATTTTCCTTTTTCTTGTTCTTCTTTTTATGTATCCCAATGAGAAGTTATGTAATTTTGCAATATCAAGGATGAAAAGATGAAGTAACATGCTATACTCATTACTTTTCTTTGTAATCTGGGATATGTGTGTGTGTGTGTACATGCATACACATATAACCTTTAGGACATATATTTGAGACATAGTAGTATAAACACATATAATTTTTCTGGACCTCTGTAGTATTTCTCTAGACTCTACATATATGTATAAATGTTGTAAATATAGAACTATTTCATGACTCCTGACAGATTTGGGACCAAGGTCTAGAGAAAATGTGCAACTGAGGCCAAGTCTCCTGTAGATGACATAACAAATGTACCAGTAACTCCAGTTCCCAGTTTTACTTCATTTTCAATCAAAACTCCCCAATGCAAACAAGCCTTGTGCAGTGATAAAGCAAAATTTGTGGGTGCCAAAGGATCTAGAACTTTGTCACAGCTCTGCCACTAACATGCTCTGTGTCTGGCAGTAAATCACTTATAAAATATAGTCTTTTCCATATTTGTGATGTCAGAATGGGAGATAAGAACTTGAAAAATATTCTCTAAATTTTAACACTTTATAATCTGATTAGATCTTGAATTTCTCTCTAGTTCTTAATTCAACAATAGTTTACCTGTTGTACAATTTGCCTTCCAATTACTATGTAGCTTTAGGACACCCTAAAGTCCAAAGACTTTCTCGGTAGTCCCTGGGTGGGCTGTAAGATTTCTGTATTTCTCTGAAATTGTATTTCCAATGTTTTACGTATGTGCTTTATTTTGGAGGGGAGGATTTAGAGATTTCATCAGATTTTCATTGGTGTGTATTGGCATAGACGTTTAGATTTTAGGTATCTAAAGAACTCAAACATAGCAGTTTAATTTTAGTAGTACTGTCTATAAATGACATCATGAGGATGCACAGAATATTTTTTTAAATTCAAGCCTATTTGGCACTGTCCTTGCCTCCAGACCACAAGGTCGCCAGTGTGAGGTTTTACTACATTAAAGCTCTATCTTTTCAAAATTCTACACAATAACATTTATTATTTTAACCAAAAATTATTGGGCACCTTATATGTATTAAACATTCTTCTAGATTATAGGGAGTCAATTTGAGGAACATAAAGGCCAGTAGGGTTGGTTGGCAAATAGTGAGCAAGGACAGGATTGGTACATGATGAGGTCAGAGAGTAGGGCAAAAGTCAAATTATGTGAGATATGTGGAGAAACTTGGATTTTATTCCCTTGGCAGTAGAAAGCCACTGGAAGGTTTTCAGAAAGTGGATTCTTAGATATGATTTATGTTTTTAAGTGATCACTCTACCAACTAGAGAGACTACATTTTATATAAAGAAATGTGGGAACAGAAAAAAATATTTAGGAAGCAAACATAATTGTTCAGGAGATAGATGCTGTGGCTTTGTCTAAGTGACTAGAAGAGGAGATGAAGTGACAGTATATGGATGTATCAGATCTATTTTTGAAGTAGAATAAATAGAACTTGCTGATTGCTTAAAGATTTGAGCTTAACTGGAAAAACAGGGTATTAACAGCATTTTTACTTGGCTCAAGTGAAAATCCAGGAAGATCGCAGATTTAGCTCCGAAATTAGAAAAGTCAACTTTTTCAGCAACTTCTGCACAAGGTAGCATCAACTGAAATTAGATTTGAGTCACTCCAACAATTATATAAAAGAGAACTTGTTTTCATGGTTTTATTAAACCTTGAGGGTCTCTGAAATTCTTTCAGAAGATCTACAAAGAAAAAATTATTTCCATTGTAATGCTAAGGTTTTATTTGCCTTTTTAACTATATTGACATTTACACTGATGATACAAAAGCAATGGAGAATAAAATTACAGGTACCTTATGTTAAATCAAGTTAGTGACACCAAAGTGTGTTAGTAGTCATTGTAGTCTTCACGATCAAATACTCACAAGTAAAAAAAAATGCAAGTTTCACTTAACGAATATCTTTGAGGAAATCACCTATAAGAAAAAAAATGCAAAAAACATAAACACTTGGAAGCTAAACAATATGCTACTAAACAATCAATGGATCACTGAAGAAATTTTAAAATATCTGGAGGCAAATGAAAATGAAAACATGACAATCCAAAATCTAAGAGATGTAGAAAAAGCTGTTCTAAGAGGGAAGTTTATAGTGATACAAGCCTACTTCAGAAAAGAAGAATAATCTTGTATAAACAACCTAAAGGAAGTAGTTAAAAAAAAGAGTTAAAAAAACTAAAGTTAGTAGAAGGAAAGAAATTATGAAGATTAGAGCAGAAATAAATGAAACAAAGACTAAAAGTAGAAAAATCAATGCAACTAAGAACTGGTTCTTTGAAAGGATAAATAAAATTAATAAATCTTTAGCTGGGTTCGTCAAGAAAAAAAAAGAGGGCCTTCCCTGGTGGCGCAGTGGTTGAGAGTCCTCCTGCCGATGCAGGGGACGTGGGTTCGTGCTCCAGTCCAGGAGGATTCCATGTGCTTCGGAGTGGCTGGGCCCATGAGCCATGGCCACTGAGCCTGCACGTCCAGAGTCTGTGCTCCACAATGGGAGAGGCCACAACAGTGAGAGGCTTGCGTACAGAAAAAAAAAAAAAAGAGAGAGAGAAAGGGCCCAAATTAATAAAATCAGAAATGAAAATGGAGAAGTTACGACTGACACCACAGAAGTACAAAGGATCATAAGTGATTACTACAAACATCATATGCCAATAATATCGACAACCTAGAAGAAATGAATAAATGCCTAGAAATGCACAATCTTCAATGTACAAATGTACAAGCTATAGTGAAACTGAACAAATGTCTGGCTTCTCTTCAACCATACCCCCTGATTTTTTTAAATACCAGTTGATAATTCTTGCATCAGTTTATTTCTTTAGGTGTTAGAGAATGATGATCTTCAGTTCTACCATTCTTTCTCTTATTAGATTGACTTTTTCCCCTTTCTTCCTTCCCTCCCTTCCCTTCCTTCTCACTCACTCTCTCTCTTTCCTTCCTTCCTCCCTCCTTCCCTCCTTCCTTCCTTCCTTCCTTTCTTCCTTCCTCCTTTCTTTCTTCCTCACTTCCTCCTTTTTTTTTTCTTTCTTTCTTTCTTTCCTTCTTTCTTTCTTTATTTTCTTTCTTTCTTTCATTCTTTCCTCCCTCCCTCCATCCCTCTCTTCCTTCCTTCCTTCTTTCTTTTGAAGACCTTTTTGGATTAACTGGAGCTATTTGGTTACCTCAGATTTCCTACATGAATGGAAGGTAAATGCTTACTTTTTTTCTCTGGTTATCAATTTTTAAACAAAGGTGTTTTAATAGCCACTTCACCTGCTAAAATATGAGATTTTATGGCTTTCTCTTTTGTGAATATCATTAAGAAATTTTGTTTTCAAATGATTATAGCATTTTCAACCCAGTGCAATCACTTTTTAAAAAAAAAACAAACTGTCGTAACTTGGGCCCATGAATTTTCATTCTTGCTTGTTTCTGATGCTACCTTTTAAAATGGGGTTCTGGTTTTATTATACAGACTTCTAGGGAGGTACCTCATATGTTTATAGACACCATGGCTTCAGAGCAGATTAGATTCATATCATGACCCCTTTAACTTATTTCTTTTGTGGAGATCCAGTATTACCTTTCACCCCCAATATATCTCTCTTTCTAGGCATCTGGACTAGACATAATGCTTAGCTGAAAGCCAGTTTGACTTGAGACTGGTAGACTGTTACCTAAACCTGGAACTCTTGAATGAATATGGGGAGTGGGCACTCAGGTTTACTTTTCAGGATTATAGCTTTTTCAATGAATCACATACTTACATGATTTAAAGTAAAGAACACAAGATGGTCCATACTGCATACTCTTCTATTTCCTGTGGATAGTGTATGGCATCCAGATTTGCAGGGCAGGGAAGACAAGCTAAATATATGGTAGATCTTGAGGTATAAGGTAAAGAGCTGTAATTTATAAGGTAACTCTAGAGTTAGGGAAAGGTCCCCAAATGTGATGGATTTCATGGAAGATTGAACAACCTGGCAGTATAAGAGGTACACACTGACTTATTCTCCAGTATGCACACATACATCCAGAAAGATTATAATTTGTCATCTTATGGTTCATGATGGAATTTTCTGGATTTCAGAACATGGTTAGCTTGTTGGCATAGATTTCCTCTTCCAGGCTGAAAGTATTGGGAAGTGAAGGCTGAGAAGTATTTTGGGAGTTTACAAGGTGCAAGGGTAGACATATCATAATTGAGTTTAACAGTGGGGAAAACTTAGATGCTTTGATCCTTCAGAACACAGTATGTGATAATAATGTTTCTGATATTTCTTAATCACTTTATAGTTAACATATGGTTATAGTTATCTATATGTACTACACGACTTGCTTTTCACACAAATTCAACAAATTAGATTTTATTATATCCTGATTTTTCATGAGGAAATTGAGGTTTACAGGAGTAACTTGCTCATATTTACCCATCTGGAAAGTACTTGATTTGGGATTTAAAACACAATCCATCTAATAAATTAATCAATAATTCATTTAATAACAATTTATTAGACACTATTTGTCAAGTCTTCTATTAGGTCCTAGTGACACAGTGTTGTACAAGATGGGTATGTATTGTTTTTTTTTTTTAATGTAGACTTTTTTTTAGAGCAGTTTTAGGTTCACTGAAAAATTGAGGGGAAGATTCAGAGATTTCCTACGTATTCCCTGTCCTGACCCATGCATAGGTTCCCCCATTATCAACATCCCTCACAAGAGTGGAACACTTGTCACAACTGATAAACCCACACTGATACATCATTATCACCCAAAGTCTATAGTTTACATTAGGGTTCACTCTTGATGTTGTACATTCTATGGGTTTGGACAAATATATAATGGCATGTATCTATCATTATGTTATCTTACAGAGTATTTTCATTGTCTTAAAATTCCTCTGTGTTCCACCTATTCATCCCTTCACCCACAGCCTCTGACAACCACTGATCTTTTTACTGTCTCCATAGTTTTGCCTTTAGAATATCATATATTAGGAGTCATACAGTATGTAGCCTTTTCAGACTGTCTTCTTTCACTTAGTGATATTCATTTAAGGTTCTATGTCTTCCAAAGCCTTGATAGCTCATTTATTTTTGGTGTTGAATAATATTCCATTGTCTGAATGTATCACAAAGTATTTGTCCATTTACCTACTGAGAGACATCTTGGTTGCTTCCAAGTTTCGGCTATTATGAATAAAGCTGCTATAAACATCCATGTGCAGGTTTTGGTGTGGACATAAATTTTTAATTTATTTGGGCAAATATCAAGAAGCATGATTGCTGGATCATATAGTAAAAATACATTTACTTTTTTATGCTGACAATCTGTCTTCCAAGGTGGTTGTACCATTTTGTATTCCCTCAACAATGAATGAGTTCCTATTGCCCTACACCCTCG
The DNA here is from genome assembly GCF_003031525.2 of Neophocaena asiaeorientalis asiaeorientalis. NCBI lineage: Eukaryota > Metazoa > Chordata > Mammalia > Artiodactyla > Phocoenidae > Neophocaena > Neophocaena asiaeorientalis. The sequence continues at coordinate 647,561 of NW_020172108.1, forward strand.
CCAGCCTTTGGTATTGTCAGTGTTTTGGGTTTCGGCCATTCTGATAGGTATGTAGTGGTATCTCATTGTTTAAATTTGTATTTTCCTGGGGACATATGATGTGGAGAATACTTCATATACTTATTTGTCATACGTATATCTTCTTTAGTGAGGTGTCTGTTAAGGTCTTTGGCCAAGTTGTTAATCAGGTTGCTCATTTTCTTATTTTATAGTTTTAAGAGATTTTTTGTGTATTATGGATACCAGTTCTTTACATGTCTTTTGAAAATATTTTCTCCCAGTCTGTGGCTAGTCTTCTCATTCTCTTGATGTTGTCTTTTACAGAGCAGAAGTTTTTAAATTTTAATTAACTCCAGCTTATCAATTATTTCTTTCATGGATTGTGCCTTTGGTGCTGTATCTAAAAAGTCATCGCCATACTAAAGATCATCTAAATTTTCTCCTATGTCATTTGCTAGGAGTTTCATTGTTTTGCATTTTAGATTTAGGTCTGTGATCCATTTTTTTTTTTTTAAAGAAGATGTTGGGGGTAGGAGTTTATTAATTAATTTATTTACTTTTGCTGTGTTGGGTCTTCGTTTCTGTGTGAGGGGTTTCTCTAGTTGTGGCAAGCGGGGGACACTCTTCATCGCAGTACGCGGGCCTCTCACTATCGTGGCCTCTCTTGTTGCAGAGCACAGGCTCCAGACACGCAGGCTCAGTAGTTGTGGCTCACGGGCCTAGTTGCTCCATGGCATGTGGGATCCTCCCAAACCAGGGCTCGAACCCATGTCCCCTGCATTAGCAGGCAGATTCTCAACCACTGCACCACCAGGGAAGCCCTGTGATCCATTTTAAATTAATTTTTGTAAAGCATGTCATGTCCGTGTCTAGATTCACTTTTTTTTTGCATGTGGATGTCCATTTGTTCCAGCATCATTTGTTGAAAAGACTGTCTTTGTTCCATTGTACCACCTTTGCTCCTTTGTCAAAGATATGTTGATTATGTTTATATGGGTCTATTTCTGAGCTCTCTATTCTGTTCCACTGACCTATTTGTCTATTCTTTCACTAATCACATTTTCTTGATTACTGTAGCTTTATAAAATGTCTTGAGATCAAGTAGTGTCAGTCCTCCAACTTTGTTCTTCTCTTTCAATATCGTATTGGCTATTCTGAACATCTTGTCTTTTCCTACAGGGAAATTATAATCTAGTTCAAAGTCCATCATTTTAAGCAATGTTCTCTAAGGCCACTTAAAAAAAAGCATATATATCCCATATTCATCTCATTATCTTCTCCCATCTCCCCACCACTCCCCTCTCACCCCAAAGTAATAAATAAAACTTATCTTCTTCCTGTGTCCCTGCCACAGTAAATGATTACCCAGTGGCTTACCAAGGTACCAGGGAGATATGATTACTCTTCCTAATCATTTACCTCATCTTATCCAATCAGTCACCAAGTCCTATAGAATATGTATTTCATATTTTTCAACCTCATTTTCTATTTCCCATTACCACTTCCATAGATTAGAGACATTTCTTGATTGAGCTATTGAAACAGTCTATGAGTGGATGTCCATGTTTTAATCTGTTGTTCATGCTCTGTATTGCTGTCACAGTGCTTTTTAAAAAAAATATAAATCTGATCTTTGAAGCTTTTGCTTTCAAAAACTTTCATTAAATTCAAGATTTTTTAAAATAAAGGTCAAATGTCTTAGCAAGACATATAATAGCCTTCATCATCTGGCTTCTGCATAACTCTATTGTTTCTTGTCTCCGAGGACCCTGTGACTCAAATCACATTTCAACACTCCACTACACTAAGATATTTGCAGTTCTCAACTGTGGAATGACCCAGGGAAGATTTCCTTACTTTGAATCCTCCCTGTACCCCAACAAACTGACTTTCTCCAGTGTATTTTAGGTGTGTGATCTTGTAATTTATTATCCAAACTGGGACACTGTTGAGAGAGAAAGAAGAGTTATTAATAATTATGTTGAAGAAGAAAGGCTTGTTGGGTTTGTATCAGGCAGTTAAGATATATGTTTACTCTGATCTAAAGGATTCCTCTTTATGTGCTCAAAATACCCTGAACTCATCTCTATAACATTTACTTCATTCCATGAAAAATTTTGTCTGTCTCTGTCTATTCAGACTGCTATAACACAATACCATAGACTGGGTGGCTTATGAACAACAGTTATTTCTCATGGTTCTGGAGACTGAAAGTCCAATGTCAAGGTGCTGGTAGATCCAGCGTCTAGTGAGAAACTCTTTCCTGGTTCATAGACAGCTGTCTTCTAGCTGTGTCCTCAAGTGGCAGAAGGGGTAAGAGAGCCTCTCTGGGGCCTCTTTTATAAGAGCAATAATTCCATTCATGAGGACTCTGCCCTCATGATCTAATCATCCAAAGTCCCCGCCTCCAAGTACCTAACCATACTGCCTGTTAAGTTTCAACATAGAATATGGGGGAACAGAAACATTCAGTCTATATTAATCTCCCATTTAAGTTTCTTGAATTTTAGAGACAAGTCTACTTTGTTCATCTTTGTCTCCAGAAAGTTTTGCATAGTTTTTGAAACTTAGTGTATGTTCAACATTTTAAAAATAAGTGCTGTTAAATTAATACTTTCAGGTAGAAACCTCACAGAGCATTTGGAAGCAAATTGAATTTTTGCAGCTATTGCATGTACAAACAACACTAAATACTTAACCTTTTCCAAATTAGAAAAGGGAACTGATGGAAGATATTTGTATATCTGAAATTGCTTTTAAGGTACTGCTGTTTGTCATGTGAAATTCATCAGCTGCATTTCAATAGTTTATTATTAATATCTTTGGAGAGTTTTTGAATTAATTGAAGGATATTTCCCCTGATACTACATTTATTTACTTTTAGGAGATGATCCAATATGATTATACATGGCTGCATGTTTCAAGCTGATTTACTGTAGAGAAAAAATAAGTTTTACTTCAAGCTAGAGAAGAAAATATTGTACCTAAGTAGGGCTAAAATTCTACAACATATCACTCATGTAACATCTCACGTATTACGACAAACTCAACCCTATTATTAGGAAGCTGCTTCGAAATATGTGGTAGATCTGGAGGTAAAACAAGTTTGTTCCTCATTCCTTAATACTTATGTCCACACTTTACAAACCATTATAAGAATACAGGGCCTCTCAGGGATTACATACGAAGAACTGAAGCAACACTTCTCTCACTTAGATCCATTTGGATCAGCAGCAGCCTTCACAGTGAAGGGCAGAGCAATTTCTTCTGGCATACCTCAGAGGAACCCAGTTGTTTTTCTGCCTCCTTATTTACCATAGGGCTCTCTAGGACTAGGATTGAATCTTTGACTACCTACTGACACATGTTCAATAAATGTTTTATTGAATTAACAAAAGATAAATAAATATGTACCAATAACTTAAGGGAAAATCCAATAAAATATTCATTTATCTATACCTTATTTTTGCTATCAACCTCCTTCTACTCTCTTTCTAATGATTTTTTATTTGATTGAAACAGCAACAACAATAAAATTTCACCTGATAATGCAACAATACATAATGACAACATGGGCTAAATAATATTTTGGGAGAAAAATAGAACAACGAACCCTTCTTGATATGGGACCATTAATATTTATGAACGTAAAATAGATAGCTAGTGGAAAGCAGCCGCATAGCACAGGGAGATCAGCTCGGTGCTTTGTGACCACCTAGAGGGGTGGGATAGGGAGGGTGGAAGGGAGGGAGATGCAAGAGGGAAGAGATATGAGAACATATGTATATGTATAATTGTTTCACTTTGTTATAAAGCAGAAACTAACACACCATTGTAAAGCAATTATACTCCAATAAAGATGTTAAAAAATATATCTTTGTATGTGACATTTATATTTTTCTTTTGTGAGTAACAGTATAAACAGAGTGATCTATGACCAGGCTAGTAATATTGCTCAAATAATGAAAAGAACAAAAAGTTTTTAATTCCTTTTGGGCAAAAGCAGATTTTTGTCATTTCAATAAAGAACATTACTGGGACTTCCCTGGTGGTGCAATGGTTGAGAATCCGCCTGCCAGTGCAGCGGACACGGGTTCAATCCCTGGTCCGGGAAGATCCCACATGCCGTGGGGCAACTAAGACAGTGCCATAACTACTGAGCCTGCTCTCTAGAGCCTGTGAGCCACAACTACTGAGCCTGCATACCCTAGAACCTGCGTGCCACAACTACTGAATCCCATGCGCACTGTAGAGCCCGTGTGCCACAACCACTGAGCCTGAGTGCTGCAACTGCTGAAGCCTGCATGCCTAGAGCCCATGCTCCACAACAAGAGAAGCCACCACAATAAGAAGCCCGTGCACCACAAGGAAGAGTAGTCCCCACTCGCCACAACTAGAGAAAGCCCATGTACAACAATGAAGACCCAACACAGCCAAAAATAAAAATAAATAAATTAAATTAAATTTAAAAAAAGAACATTACCATGTTTTTTTTTTACTGAATCCCTAGTCACAATATGATAGAGATGGAATGAACTTTGCAACGCTTTAATAGCCATGGCTTCTAGTAGAGATATAATTATATTGTCCCAGAGAGATGAATATCTACTTATCCCTAATTTCAACATACTCTAAAGAAGGAGATTCCACAAATTGGTGTCATAGTGTGTACAACAACTTTCATTACTAGTGCCTTCCTTGTAATTCCTGCTATAGTTCGTATGGATTTTATTCCAATCAGAAATGGAAGCTGATTTTTTATGATGTCAAAACTATCAACTAAAAGAAAAAGGCTCATTCAAACCATGCATGTGGTATAAAATAAAAATGAAATGTGTAAAATATAAGCAGGTGATAAGTATATAGAGAAAAAATGTAACAGCACATGGAAATACGGAGTTTCTAGAATGCTTGGGAGACAGTAATCATTTTCTATGCTGTGTAACATATTACCACAAACTTAGTGCTTAAAATACTAATTATCTTATTGTTTTGACGAGTCAGGATTCCAGGCATGGCTTAATTAATGTCTCTCTTTCAGTATCGCAGGACTGCAATTCAGTGTCCACCAAGGCTACATTCTCATATGGAGGTTCAAATGAAGAAGAATCTGCTTTCAAGCTCACTCATGCTATTGGTAAGATTCATTGTATTGTGTGTTGTAGAATTCATGACAGTTTGTGCCTTCAAGTCAATAATGGAAAGAGTGATTCTAAAATGAGTCAGCTAGCAAGACAGAGTCTTATATCATGTAACATAATAACAGTGATATCCTGTTATATTTTCTATAGTCTATTGGTTAAAAGCAAGTCACCGGTCTCTCCCACACTCAAGGGGAAGGGATTATACAATATTGTGAATATGGGGAGGTGGAGATCAGGGGAAACACCTAGATAGTCTACCTGTCACAGAGGCATTAAAATTTTTAATAGAATGGTTAGAGAAAACCTCATTATGAAGGTGACATCAGATCACATACTTGAAAGAATCATGGGAGACAAGACTTTTTAAGAGAACAACATCCCAGATAAATAGGACAGCAAATGCAAGCACTCTGAAGTGGGAGTGTGTCTGGCAAATTTGAGAAACAGCAGGAGGAAGAGTGGCTGGAGCAGAATCGTGAGAAAAGGAGATAGTAGAAAAGGATATATATAGTCGGACGATCAGATAGATACTAGGAATGGAATCAGGAAGGGGAAAGGTAGTGGCTATAGTAGGGGAGGATTTTCTTGAACTTTGTAGGCAATTGTAGGAATTTGACTTTTATTCAGAGTGAGATGGGAAGACAATGGAGGGTTTAGAGAAGAGAGTAATTTGACCTAACCCGTTAATCACTGGCTAAGAACAGACATAGAATGGCACTTGTGAAAGTGTAGCGACTGGTTTGGGGATTATTGCTGTAATTCTAATAGAGATAACAGTAGAAGTGGTAAGAGTTGGTCAGAATCTGGATAAAATCTGAAGGTATAGCCAACCCTTTTCCTTAAATTTTCATTCTCCATTCCGTAGACAAAGTAGCAATTTCAGAGTTTGCTACTAAAACTACTCTAGTCCATCTAGCCCCTTCCTTGAGAATTTGGATACATATATAAGACAAGGTAAATATATCCATGAATAACTATATAACCTGTAAAATTCAGGACTCAGTGGTTGCCATTGTCTACCATGATGCCTAGAATGAAGAAAAAAATTCAAAAAGAAGGGTGAAGCAGATGCATAGAAAAAGGAAGTGGAATACTGATTGAAAATATTCGGTGAATATCAGCTATTTTTATTTGACACACCTATGCAAATTAGCATCAACTTACTCATCCAAAGGAGATAGAAAATTTTAGTTTTGGTCAAGCCAAATCTCAAGGAAATTTTTTAAAAGACCTTTTCATTTTTTACTATCAGCAATACTTTGTTTCTAAAATATTGGTAAGCCTCAGAAATGGTGGCAAAATGTTTGTGGGCCAGTAAACATTCTGGCCAAATAGAAGATTTATAATAGCATTTTTATAGTTCTCTGAATCTTCTTTGAGCCTTACCAGAAGTCTTCACAATTGTGGTAACCTACAGAGACAAAATTTTTACAAAGATATTTTGTGTATATATATATATATATATATAT
>NW_020172108.1:654188-680484 GCF_003031525.2 Neophocaena asiaeorientalis asiaeorientalis
TTTTCCTCCTCAAATCACATAGTGACCTGTAAAAAGACTAAGCTTTGTTTTCTTTCTTTTCTGAAATCTTGAGATGACAAGGAAACTAAATGAAGTTCAAATGCACATTGATTTTATTCCATCTGAATTGTTACCTGTCCTCTAAACCTCTATAACCTAGAGTCTATTATTTCCAAAGCCTGCTCTACTTATAAGGAAATGTGATGGTGGTAATTCATTAAGATGGTTTTATTTTAGGTACCCGTTCTCATTGTGAAGTCATTTTCTTAATAACTAATTTGATGTCATGGGAAGTATTAATAAAGGAAGGATTTCATTTCTGCAAGGCTGTTGACATATCAGTTGCTCCCTCCGTTGAATCGTCATGGTGCAAATTAAATGTGAAACTGGCTTAAAGAGTGCAATGACTCTTGCCTTGTTATAGTGTGACCATATGTGGCCAATTATATTTCCTCTGATTTTAATAATGTCGTTGTTGATTTACTAGTTGACATTCTTCTCAGAACATTAATTTTTATAGGGTTTCATCTTTTGAATCATCCTCATGTGGTGTGTTACAGCAGTGCTTTCTTGCCACCACATATTTTAAGCTTCTAAACAGAACACAGAATCGTGTTGTTCCCATGGAAACCTTCAAACGTTGCAGAACCTCAGTTTTGAATCTGCAACTCCTACTGTTCATGCCCTGAAAAGGCATACTCTAACTTCCAATGCCCCTAACATGAAGATACAGTTAACCTGGGTGCCATTAGAGCTAATTGTTCATTTGTTATTTGTATTGGTTCTGTTGTGGTAGAAAAGAGCTAGACTAGTCTATCACATTTAACCAAAACACAGATCCTTCTTGAACATGAGCCTCTATTATAGAGAGGGTTGTAGCAGCTACTGGAGCAGTTTCTATAATATTTACACATTCATTCATTCAGCTATTATTTATTGAGTAACTGTAATGAGAGGCACATTATTTAGGCCGGGGAGCTACAGTCCTGAACAAGGCAAAAATCCCTGACTTCATGACACTTACATTTTAGTGAAATATGGAGCATGAAGGTTAAAGAAAACAAGCAATAGCATAGCAAGTAATGGAGATGGTGTGTAGGCGGTAGGGGTTGTTAATAGGGGATGACTTAAAGTCACCAGATGACACTTCTCTGTAGTAGGTGCATCTGAGCAGAGACCTGATTGAAGTAAGTGAATGAGTGAGGCGATTATCTGAGTGAAGTTTTTTCTGGGAAGAGGAAACTGCAAACATAAATGCCCTGAAATGGGAAAGAGCTTGGTAGGCATACACTTGACATATAGCAAAAGTAAAAGTGCCAGCATCCCAGCTTCTAATAACCAAGTGGGGGAGTTAGGTAAGTGATGTGAAATTAGAGATAAGAAGGTGGATGGGGATTGAGGGAAGCGATCCTGTAATCTCTCATAGGCCACATGAAGAACATTGAATTTTATTTTGAGTATGAAGGGCTTTGAGCTGTAAAATAATGTGATCTAATTTACAACTTAAATAAAATTGATCTACTTATGGTGAGGATAATTAACTGTTTCAGGACAAGAGTAGAGGCTGGGAGACCTGTTTGGATGCTATTGTATTTATTTAGGTGCGAGAAGATAACATAGAAGAGTGTTGTGTATCTGAAAGATGGAACCGACAGGAGTTACTAATGTTTTAATTACAGATTGTGTACAAAAGGATTTGAAAATGACTAGTAGAGTACTGTTCTGAGTAAATGGGTCGATGATGGTGCCATTTACTGAAAAGTAAAAAATTCAGGAAAGATTGACTTTGAATGGCAGGGGGACAAGAATTCTGATTTGAACATGTTAGGTTAGAGCTGTCCAGTTAGGCATCCAATTGGACAGCTCAGATGTTTCTATATCCAAGTCTGGACTTCAGAGAGGTTTGTGCAGAGAATATAGCCATGATTCTGGCAGACACACCTTTCAGGAAATCACATGTATGAATAACTCAAGCTAGAAATGATGCTGTGGATGACTGCTAAGGATATAGCTTTCTTTCTACACAAATTGACTTTAGACGTTTTAGTTATTGATTGCCACAACAATCCTGCATTATTTTAATGCTATGTTAGTAACAACCACAAAACCTCAGTGACACACAGCATTGAGTTTATTGCTCACATCCCTTTGGTCTGTTGGTTGTCAGCTAGGCAGCTTTGTTGATCTTGACAGGGTTCACTCACATATCTGGACGTTGACTCACCGTCAGCTGGAGCAACGGTGGTGACTCAGCTCTGTTCCATGTGTCTTTCACCCTCCAGCAGACTAGCTGGGGCTATTCTCATGATGAAAGCAAAAGCACAAGAGTAAGCAAGCCCAAAGAGCAAGCTGTTATAAGTCTCAGCCTGCATCAGACTTATGATTGTCAAAGAGCAGGGTATGTTACCTGGCCCACAGTGGGAGAGCACTGCAAAACAGAAACAAAACAAAACAAAACAAAATAAACAAAACATGAAAAAGGGCATGGATGTGAAGGAGTGTATAATTTGGGCCATTTCTACACTCTATTACACAGGCATTCTAATGAGCACATGTAGAATGTGGCCTTACAGAGCATGAAAACATTGTATGAAATTTGTGCTTCCATTTTTAACAATATCTTCTTCACTTAGACTCAGTCTTTTTTTGAAGGTACAAAAAGCACAATTTTGAAAGTTAGGTGCTTCTGTATGTGAATTCCAGCCACACTGCATCTGTCTCTGTGATTACTTCAACTAAAAAGCAGTGATTATAATGTCTACTTTGTTAAGGTTTTTATAAGGATTAAAACTAATATCTAAAGTTCCTAATATATGGTGAGCACTTGACAAATGATAACTGTGAGGACATTATTAGTAGAAGAGGTACGACTAGTATTATGACATATAACAGTCAGCCAAGGTGGTTTGCGACCACAAGTATACGATTATGCAATTGAGACAAGATTGAATATCCAAATTTATTAACGTTTAATATGAAAACACCAGGACTTTCCTGGTGGGCCAGTGGTTAAGAATCCACCTTCCAATGCAGGGGACATGGGTTTGATCCCTGGTCAGGGAACTAAGATCCCACATGCTGCAGGGCAACTAAGCTCATGCACCACAACAACTGAGCACGCAAGTCACAACTAGAAAGAAGTCTGTACGCCGCAACGAGGAGCCTGCGTGCCACAACTAAGACCAGACGCAGACAAAAATAAAATTGAAAAAAACAAAACAAAACACCTTTTACTTCCATATGTGAAGTTACTATGGTAGTCACTAAGGCTAGAGTATCCTTAGCTTTTCCTTTCTTAAAAAAGTCACACTTCACATTTAGAGCCTCAAGGTTTTGTCACCGTTTCAATATAAACAGGAATTATACTCTTAGAGAGTATTTGTCTTTTTTGCTATAGCATAAATAAAACTGGCTCAAAATTCAGATTGTACTGGGGAGAAAGCATGAAGTGATGTCTCTCCTTCAACCCCCAGTACCTGCACAAAGGTAGGACAGGGCTGCTTAGGATGGAGCTATATCTAACAATATTTGTGTCGTTTCAAGATGAATTTGATGTGTTGTATCATTTCTCTGATTAGTGTGCTAACACAAAGTAGCCTAACCGTTTATAACCGTCCCCCCCCACACACAAATGGTTGACAAATGCCTGAATCCAAGGGCAATGTGGTCAAACTTATCTGTTTTATAAATAAGTGCAATTAAATAAGTATGGATACTATATCCAGGTTACCTATGCTCTCCAGATGTGTTTGTCTAGCTTCTCAGTTAGCTTTCATCATGCCTTCTTGTCACTAAGAGTTCATGAGTTCATAAGAATTTTTCCCTTTTTTCTTCTATACTGTGAGCTCCAGGAAAGCAGTAGCTCTGTTAGTTTTACTCACCCTTTTATCTTGAGTGTCTGAGCTTTTTATGAACCCAGCATCATTGGGAAGTGCTAAATCTATATTTGTTAATATATTTGTTCAATAAATGTTTACATGAAGGACTTTTTCCACATGCTCTGTCTAATTTCTCTACGGTTAGCCTGGATTAAAATAGTTGAGAAATAAACAATACAATTCAAAATTGGAAAAAATTTAAAGACATTTATTGCTTAATATTTATAGAAATAATTTTATGCACTCTACCTTGTTTGTCCGTAATATATCTACTTGTGCTGCTTTAAGGCTTCAAGGCATAAAGGCTTCCCATTATTATTAGGATAAATACCTGAACTCACACCATGGCCATAAAGCCCTGCCTGATCTGGTGCCTGCCAACCTCTGCCTCTCTATCTTATATTCTTCTTCCTACCTCTCTCTGTACCCCAGCCTCACTGGCTTTCTTTCTGTTTCTTGGAAGAACATGGTCCCTACCAACTCACAGCTTTTCCCCTCTGGCTGGAATATTACTGGGACCTACCCAGTCACCCTCAGATCCTAACTGAACCTTCCTGGACTAAATCAATTCTCTAGCTACATACATTAATAGTGTTCAGCATTTTAATTCCTAGCAGTTATCAGAGTTTAAGTAATTATATATTTAGTTTTGTATTGTTGATGGAAATCATCAACAAACCAATCTATAATAGGGATAGAAGAGAGTTTCATTTGAACCAAACTGAGGATGACAGCCTGTGAGACACAGATTCAAGAAGCAATTGAATTGTGTTCCATCGGACTACAAAATGATGAAGCTTATGAAGGCAAAACCTGAAAAACTGTATGTCGTTTGTCAAGAATTATAATTGGAGCTGGCAAGAAGTAAGCGTGATTGTTAAGCAAGTATTGGTTGGGATCTGAAATGGCTGTACAGTTACATGGGGAGACCCTGAGACTATAAGCTTGCAGCTGGCAGCTGTTAGCAGATACTGTTTGGAAAGTAGCTGGTGGTGTCCCTGAGTCTGACGCAGTTCAAAAATTCAAGTTCTCAGTAATGCAGGAACTTGTCTGAGACCACATCCTCAATGGCCACCTGTCTCCATTTTGGATGCCTGAACCACAGTTATTCCACTTTGATTTTTAAATACATTTTTTTTCAGTGGTTAAAACAGATATACCATCCATGTTTGACCATAAGACAGGTTGCTCTAGTTAGCATAAAGTTTAAGTTAAATCATTTATAAGCCAGAATGACTTCCCCACACCTCAATATGTGAAAATTCCTTCCACCAGTATGATTATTTGATTTATGTCTGTCCTACATATTGTACTGTAAGTTCCATGAGAATATGGACTATATCTGTTTAATTTTACCTTTGCATTTCCCAGGCTTAGCACAGTGCCTGGTACAAAACACAAACTCAGTAAAATGCTCTGGTCCTATACAACAGCTTGCCATCAATGAAAAAAAATCAGGTGATTATAAAGCATTCTAGAGGGTTTTTTTATAAAGAAATACATTAGAAGATACTTATTTGATTTAGAATGTGTTCTTCCTACTTCTAATACATCTCTTATGTTTTTCCTTTCAGTTTTATTGTGATATAATTTACATACAGCACTGTATAAATTTAAGGTGTACAACATAATGATTTGGCTTACATACACCATGAAATGCTTAGTGCAATAAGTTTAGTAAACATCCATCATTTCATACAGATATAAAATTAAAAAAAAAATTTTCTTTGTGATGAGAACTCAGGATTAACTCTCTTAACAACTTTCATATATAACATACAGCAGTGTTAATTATATTTACCATGCTGTACATTACATCCCTAGTACTTATTGATAAATAAGTACCTGGAAGCTTTTACCTCTTCACCACTATTATCCAATTTGGTGGATCCAACTGACTACCTTCATCCAATTACATCCAAGTACATTTCTTGTTAAAGTGTCAAAATTGTTTTCTCCTTTTAAGATCTTTTCAAAATCATCATTTTATCATTTAAAAACACAAACAAGAAAATTAGAAAATTTTGACTTGAAGAATCATTAAGACTGATGTTACATTTCTCTTCTTCTATCTACTTTTCAAATGAAAACTCCTGGATACCTAGACTTGATTTATGTTTCTGGGACTATTAAGAATATGGGACTTGTTACAAACTCTAACCATTTTCCATTTCCATTTTTTTATTTGTTTTTTTTGTTGTTGTTTTGGTTGTTGTTTGTTTGTTGTTTTGTGGTACGTGGGCCTCTCACTGCCGTGGCCTCTCCCGTTGCGGAGCACAGGCTCCGGACTCTCAGGCCCAGTGGCCATGGCCCACGGGCCCAGCCGCTCCGCGGCATGTGCGATCCCCCCGAACCGGGGCACGAACCCGCGTCCCCCGCATCGCCAGGTGGACTCTCAACCACTGCGCCACCAGGGAAGCCCTCCATTTTTTTTAATGAGAAAAATTCCTTAGTCTTAGAACCAGCTGAAAGGATTTTCCTTATATCTTTAAAGATATCAACCTTTTTAATGTAAAAACAAAAAATTGTAGAAGACCTGGATTTTTACATTTATTAGGCTCACTGAGGCTGCATCTGATCACTTTTAGCAAATAAAGTCTTCCTTAATGACCTATGTACACATCTGTTCTCTTAATGAACATTAGATTGATAGTTTTGCATTAAAAATAATCTTACCTCAAAATAGTTTTATCAGTTTATAAAAAGATTAATAATACCATTGACTTATTGGGCATCAAATATTGTCAGGCTACCCACCCTTCATTCACACAAGTTTATTTAGTCCTAATTCTTGCTATTTTTTTCCCCATTCAGTGACCCTGCCTTTCAAGGATGTTAATTCTCTCATTACAATGATAAACATATAATTTTCCTGTGCAGTTAGCAGGCTTCTTCTCTAGCACTTCTTAAGCAATCAGAAAGGCTCCTATATGTTAGCCCCAAAGTGATAGTACATTTCTACTCAAAGCACGATGTATTAATTGCCCAAAGCAAGCTCACTAATCAATGGATAGGAGGTTTTCAGACTAAACTAACATTAACAATCTGTCCCTGAGGAAGCCTCTTCCTTTTTCCTTAAAGTTATGCATAAAAAATCATAGAAGAAGATAAAGTAAAATACCAAAAATTAATTCTGAGAAAACTGATTACCCGATTTGGAGAAATTTTCCTAATTATAATATAAAGCTGGGGAGGTTGATTTGATGTATACAGTGGCTGGTTTTGATTCATACCATCAGAAACCCTCTATGGTCCAAAGAAGATGGAAAAAAATTCCCCTCTAACTTATCACTCAGTCTTTCAACAACAGCAAACAACAACAACAACACCTTGAGCTTCTATTATGTGCCAGACACTATAAGCACTGAGGACAGAACACTAAATAAGATACTCATAATTTATACAATCATTGAGACTTTAGTCCATTAGGGAAGACTGTGGCTTAAAAAAATATTAGAATAATGACACAGAAATTAAGAAGCGTTATAGAAATATATCATGGGAGTATCTAATCTGCTGTAAATAGCTTATAGAATGAAGTAACGTCTAAACTGAGATATAAAGAAGGAGCAGTTATTGGACAGAGTGAGAGGTATGATTATTTAAATGAAATGAGTATTCATTTCATATTGATATTTTCTCTTCATATAGGTTGGACTAAAAGTCCAATAATTTTTTTCCTACATGTTATTAGAACTGTATGTCTACATATCATCCCAGACAAGATGTATCAATTTAATCAATGGGTTTGAAGGTCTGGGAAGAAGACTGAGCATGGTGCTTTCAGATAACATTAAAAGGTCCAGTGTGACTGGGTTACAAATGCTGAGGTAGAGAGCAGTAGAATTTGAAATTGAAGAAGTCTGTGGGGGGCAAGATTAGAAGGAATCTTTAAGTCTTGCTTAAAAGTTTGGCCTTTGTTGTAAGGCAGAGGACATTTTTTCTACTAGTTTGTTTTTTTAAGTTGAGCACATTCATCTTTATCAAACATTTTAGGTCAAAATTGTCATTCCATTTTATACTGTACAGGAATATAAAGTATCACATTTATTTAGTAAATATTTGTTAAATTGGTATTACATCTCCTTTTATCAGAATATTACCCCTCATATGGTTCAACAATCTTCTAATGAGTTCATTCATTCAAATGACAAATATTTACTGCATGACTCAATGTACCAAACACTGGATTCTGTGAAATAAAACAGACATTAATTCTTGTCTTTGAGAAGTTTACATTCTGATATGAGGAAATAGACATTAAATAATAAATATAAAATATAAGTAAATTATGTACTAGGTTAGAAGGTGACAAGTGCTATTGGGGACAGTAGGAGTAGAGTAAGGGTAATTAAGATTGCCAAGGGCAAGACACATGTTGAGTGTCATTCACATGTCAGGTGTGTTCCTGGACTAGGTATTTGCTAGATGCTACTGATTCAGGAATTTTTCACACTCAACAGTCTAGGGACAAAAGATACATAAGCACACAGATCATTGTAATTTTCTGTAACATCTACACTGTACTATAGAAGCACAAAATAGAAGTGCCTTATCCCAGCTAGAGACAAATTCTGATTAAGGAAGACTTCCTGAGAAAGATGCCACTTCACCTCAGTCTTAAAGATGAGCAAAATTCATCCAGATGTAGAGGAGCATAAAGCGCATCTTAGAATTCCAGGGGAAAAAAAGTTTGCCCTGATTTCCAGGACCTCTTCATTTCATAGTAGGTGAAAGTAACATAACACTTATGATGAGTTCTAGTAGTTCTTTTGTGGTGTCTTTAGAATTCTCTGTGTATAGTATCATGCCATCTGGAAACAGTGACAGTTTTACTTCTTCTTTACAATTTGAATTCTTCTTATTTATTTATTTTTTCTTTTCTCATTGCTGTGGTTAGGACTTCCAATACTATGTTGAATAAAACTGGTGAGAGTGGGCATCCTTGTCTTGTCTCCTATCTTAGAGTAAATGCTTAGTGAAATTACTTTCTAGATTCAAGGCAAAAACTGTAACTATGAAATGAAGGGATCAGACTGTCATCATCCTCATCCTGGGTCAACCAGATAGTGAAGTGTCTCCTGGTATGGTATAATAAGTGATGTACAACATTACCAGGTGTTCTAGCTGAAGTTATTGAGTTTGTACCCATCAACTCTTCAGGCTTAAGTCTATATTTTTCAATCCATAGGAAATACAGGGATAGAAGAATAAGCTAAACATGAATACTAGAGAGCAACGAAACCTGGACTGCTGTACAGTAGCTTCTAGCCACACATGGTGGCTATTTAAATTCTAACCTAAATTAAATTTAAATTTAAAAATAAATTACAAATTCAATTGCTCAGTAATTCTAGCCACATTTGGCTCTAGAGCCGCTAATGGTAAATATCTATCTTATTGTTTAGCATGAATATGGAATATTTCCATCAAGGCAGAAAACTTTGTTGGACAGTCCTGAAAAAGACAAATCCAGAAGTTAAGATTTTCCATGATTAGATCTATTCAACAAACCAGTGTCTTGGGAAAAAAGAAACACTGTATTAGATTATAAAACTTCAAGGGATATATAAGAAGCAGACTGCATCTGATTTGAGCAACTTAAAAAAACATTTTGGGAATATCCAGGGAAATTTGAGTATGGACCAGGTATTAGATAAGATGAAAATTTATTAATGTTGAAAGGTAAATAAAGTGCTACTAGGGGTTATTCCAGGTTTGTGGGAGTATGGTATCTTTTTTGTTGTTGTTTATATCTATTTTCTAGATTTCTACAATGCACATATGACTTTTGAGATAATAAAAAGTTATTTTAATGTTTTTAAAGGTAACATTGCTTACCCGCCAAGAAGAAATTTCAAAGGCTGTTCTTCAGCTAGGTTTACTCTTGCTTACATCACTAATGGTAAAGGAGAGGAATCCTGTAGGAAAGTTTCAGGCAGCCAAAGTCCATGGCAAGGGAGGGATGCAAAAACCTAGAACATGTAAGAAAGTGAAGAGGGTTTAAAGTGGATATTGGAAAACAAAACCTTATGGGCAGTGACAAAGACAATCAAAGACTGAAAGCAAATAGTCAAGGCCAAACAGACAGAAATGACAGTCATTGAGGTAGTAATAGAAAAATATTAGTTCTAGAAAAATATTAAGAACAGACATTTTCCACTTTGTTTATTCCTTTTGCCAGGATATCATTAACCACATAGAGTCATGTCCAATTCAGTGTTCTAGCCTTGGAGACCCTCCTTTTCTTTTTGCTCTGACCTTGAGCTCTGAATTTTTCTAAACCAAATTGCATTCCCTAGTAAGAAATCTGTTCTTTGCTAAGTTTCTGCTCCTATCCTCGTTCTACATAAGACATTCATGGAATTTTGTCCAGGGAATTTGTCCAAATACCCGCCTATTTTGCTACTGTTGCAGCCTCTGTTTTCTCAATTGTTCTACCTGCCTAAGATATACATATTCATCATGAGTTCTTGCCATTTTAGGCAACCCAGATTCATTAGCTCGTCCCTAAGATACTGTCCTTTGAATTTTGTCACTTACAACCAATTGCAGTGTGGTACATACCTTTAGCTGCCTACTCAAAATCCATTATTTCTTTCTTCCTCACTATGATAACTTTATTATATCCATTTAAAAAAAGATCAGGCTCATGTAAAACAACCCACCTCCCCAGACTCCTGTGCATTTTTGCAAGGTCCACGTGATCCAGTTTGGTACAAAGCAAGGTAAGCAGTTAGATTTCCAGAAGAGCCTTTTAAGAGGCATACTCTTCAATCTTTTTCCCTTTATCTTTCTTTGAGCCTGGATAGCAGGTGCAGGCATCATCTTTGTAATCAGGAAGATAAAAGTCAGATACTAAGGATGGTGGTATGGAAAGACAATGGGAGCCTGAGATGTGAAGGGTATCCTGTGCCTGCTGTTGCAGTGTTGGGCTGTCTGCTTTTAGACTCTTTGTTACGTTTGTCTTATTTACCATTTTTCTTGACATGCAAACAAAGGCAACTTTGACTAATGCAGAGAGAAAGTAAAACGCATCTCATAAACTATTTTCAAATCTGGTTATTATTATTAGGTAAACATGGCCTATAGCTGGACCTGTAATACTTGATAGTTCACTTGTGTTTAGTGCAATTTTAAAGATTGTCTTATTGAGGGAGCAGAATTTAGTATTTTTAGCCTTTACATTTTTTAGCTAGAAACTCATAGAAATATAAAAACAAGTGTGTCTTTATTCCTCAAATAGGAAGGTAAAATGTGCTCCTGTTCTAATTTAAAACCAAGATTGAAATCCAACCATAGGAAATATGAGTGAAGTGACATTTTTCCCTCTAATTACCAAGTCAGAGTAAAATCATAAATCCAGTAAAATCATATTCATTTCTTAATCTAGGAAATCTATCTGAGCCTTTAAAGTCTAAGATTGCATTAATGTTATCTTCATCAAGCTTTCTAATGCTCACTTAGCTACTGATAATGAAACAATGAGTAGCATCCGTCCCATTATATAAATATATGTTACATTTTAAAGAGAATTGTCTTCTGGTTTTACTGAATTATTTCAAAGTCCTAGACACTGGAAGGCTGTCAGAGTCCTTGAAAGCATTACCTCTGTGTCCTATTTTCTGCCGTCAATATATAGCAGATGGTATGGACATTCTTTAGGTCTTTAAAGCAAATGATTTCAAAAAGTATAAACTTGGTACATTTCTGTATATTTCTATATGTAAAATGAGAGGTCCATATTCATTTAATTTCATTTACAACTGACTTGAATTTCTAATTGTTGGTAAGTGGTATCTGATTTATAAATCTCCTATACTGTATTGAAGAGTCTTATCTATGCCTCTGAATCATGAATGCATTACATATGCTGGGATTTATTGTTCCAAATCTTCCATGGATGAGACCTGATTACTGTACACATCCTTCTTTCTACATTTGCTTTACAACAATTAAATTTGTACAATTATACATGCTCCCATCTCCCATCCTGTTCTTATGAAGTTTAAAATCTTTACAACAAGGAGCTTCTAAGCAACAAAAGGGTGAGGGTGGTAAAAAGGCACTAAAGCAGAATTTTTCTCCTCCAGAAAAATTTCAAAGTGAGCAAGTAAGCAATAAAATTAGAAATATAATTTTTTACAACTACATTCCCTCATCCCACAAAATTCCCAGGTTATTTATGATTTCAGGACAGACTTCATGACTTTGATTTAAAATTTTAAATTCAGTGGCATGATATTCCTTCCAATTTCAATGAAGGAGTTCTGCCAAGATGGCACATCAGTGTGGGCTCTTGGCTCCCTCCCACAAGTTTCATGATTGTAAAAAAATTGGTGAAAAAAGAGCCAAGAAATAATAAAACAAGAAAACTTACAAACTTATTAACAATAACAAATATTGTGAGATACTGCTGGGGAAACTAGAGCTATTCCTGAACAGGAAAGGTAGGTATGATGTTGAGGACAAAGTGCCGAAGCCTTGAACAGAGAGGGGAAAAACAGTATAGCTATGACAGAATAAATGAGGCAAAAGCTGGTTTAGTTCTGCTCTGGTTGAATTCCCATCCTGGAGTGCAGCTTCCATATTGGGGAAGGGGAAATTTAGTTTATTATCTAAAGTTAAAAATTAACCTGGACAGACACTTGTAGGGTGATATCAAACTAATATCAAACTAACATCTCCTTCAACAGCTCATATTATCTTTTTGGACAAAATTGGAAAAGGTATTCCTTCCTCCAGTAAAAGCATGTTGAAGTAGTAGATACTTTATTTTTCAAGAATAAAAATTATAACATGTAATCATTGTATATACATTATACAAACCAAATTATTAAACCCATTGTAGATAATTCAAAGTTTTGATCAGAATAATTAGGCAAAGTCACTAGGTTATAATTTGCTGTGAAATAATTACATGTCTTGCTTTCATGGAAATAAAATTCATTACTGTACTTTAAATACTTACTTGCTCCAACACCTTGCTTTTGAGAGAAATGCTCATCGGACTTAACAGACTTTCTTTTGGCATTGTAGAAGTGACTTTTGATGAATTATTATTCTGAGAAGCTATATTCTCTACCATTATAGTTTTGTTTTGTTTTGTTTTTAACGCTGTCTTGACCCAGTTTTGAGGCTCTGAGTAGAGGTCAGTTAATTCTTTTTTTAACTGAGGTATAGTTGTTTTAAAATGTTGTGTTAGTTTCTACTGTACAACAAAGTGAAGTAGAGTTCCCTGTGCTATACAGCAGTTTCTCATTAGTTATCAATTTTATACATATTAGTGTATATATGTTAACCCCAATCTCCCAATACATCCCACCCTCCCTTTCCCCCCTTGGTGTCCATACGTTTGTTCTCTACATCTGTGTCTCTATATCTGCCTTGCAAACTGGTTCATCTGTACCATTTTCTAGATTCCACATTTATGCATTAATATATGATATTTGTTTTTCTTTCTCTGACTTACTTCACTCTGTATGACAGACTCTATGTCCATCCAAGTCTCTACAAATGACCAAATTTAGTTCCTTTTTATGGCTGAGCAATATTACATTGTATTTATGTACCAAATCTTCTTTATCCATTCATCTGTCCATGGGCATTTAGGTTGCTTCCATGACCTGGCTAATAGTGCTGCGATGAACATTGGGGTGCATGTGTCTTTTTGAATTAAGGTTTTCTCTGGGTACATGACCAGTAGTGGGATTGCTGGGTCATATGGCAGTTCCATGTTTAGGTTTTTAAGGAAACTCCATACTGTTCTCCATAGTGGCTGTATCAATTTACATCCCCACCAACAGTGCAAGAGGGTTCCCTTTCACCACACCCTCTCCAGCATTTATTATTTGTAGATTTTTTGATGATGGACATTCTGACCGGTATGAGGTGATACCTCATTGTAGTTTTGATTTGCATTTCTCTAATAATTAGTGATGTTGAGCATCTTTTCATCTGCTCTTGGCCACCTGTATGTCTTCTTTGGAGAAATGTCTATTTAGGTCTTCTGCCCATTTTATGATTGGGCTGTTTGTTTTTTTGATATTGAGCTGCCTGAGCTCTTTGTATATTTTGGAGATTCATCTTTTGTCCATTGATTCATTTGAAAATATTTTCTCCCATTCTGAGGGTTGTCTTTTCATCTTGTTTATGGTTTCCTTTGCTGTGTAAAAGCTTTTAAGTTTAGTTAGGTCCCATTTGTTTATTTTTGTTTTTATTTCCATTACTCTAGGAGGTGGGTCAAAAAAGATCTTGCTGTGGTTTATGGCAAAAAGTGTTCTACCTATGTTTTCCTCTAAGAGTTTTATAGTGTCTGGTTTTACATTTAGGTCTTTAATCCATTTTGAGTTTATTTTTGTGTATGGTGTTAGGGAGTGTTCTAATTTCATTCTTTTACATGTATCTGTCCAGTTTTCCCAGCACCACTTATTGAAGAGACTGTCTTTTCTCCATTGTATATTCTTGCCTCCTTTGTCATAGATTAGGTGACCTTAGGTGTATGGGTTTATCTCTGGACTTTCTACCCTGTTCCATTGATCTATATTTCTGTTTTTGTGCCAGTACCATACAGTCTTGATGACTGTAGCTTTGTAGTGTAGTCTGAAGTCAGGGAGTCTGATTCCTCCAGCTTGTCTTTTCTTTCTCAAGATCGCTTTGGCTATTTGGGGTCTTTTGTGTCTCCATACAAATTTTAAGATTTTTTGTTCTAGTTCTGTAAAAAATGCCAGTGGTAATTTGATAGGGATGGCATTAAATCTGTAGATTGCTTTGTGTAGTATAGTCATTTTTACAATATTGATTCTTCCTATCCAATAACATGATATATTTCTCCATCTGTTTGTGTCTTCTTTGATTTCTTTCATCAGTGTCTTACAGTTTTCTGAGTACAGGTCTTTTACCTCCTTAGGTAGGTTTATTCCTATGTATTTTATTCTTTCTGTTGCAATGGTGAAAGGGATTGTTTCCTTAATATCTCTTTCTGATCTTTTGCTGTTAGTGTATAGGAATGCAAGAGATTTCTGTGCATTAATTTTGTATCCTGCAACTTTACCAAACTCATTTATTAGCTCTAGTAGTTTTCTGATAGCATCATTAACATTTTCTATGTATAGTGTCATGTCATCTGCAAACAGTTACAGTTTTACTTCTTCTTTTCCAATTTGTATTCCTTTTATTTCCTTTTCTTCTCTGATTTCTTTGGCTAGAACTTCCAAAACTGTGTTGAATAAAAGTGGCAAGAGTGGACATCCTTGTCTTGCTCTTGATCTTAGAAGAAATGCTTTCAGTTTTTCACCATTAGAGAATGATGTTTGCTGTGGGTTTGTCTTATGTGACCTTTATTATGTTGAGGTAAGTTCCTTCTGTGCCCACTTTCTGGAGAGTTTTGATCATAAATGGGTGTTGAATTTTGTCAAAAGCTTTTCCTGCATCTATTGAGATGGTCATATGGTTTTTAGTTTTCAATTTGTTAATATGATGTATCACGTTGACTGATTTGTGTATATTGAGGAATCCTTGCATCCTTGGGATAAATCCCACTTGATCATCATGTATGATCCTTTTAATGTGCTGTTGGATTTGTTTGCTAGTATTTTGTTGAGGCTTTTTGCATCTATATTCATCAGTGATATTGGTCTGTAATTTTCTTTTTTGTGATATCTTTGTCTGGTTTTGGTATCAGCATAATGGTTGCCTTGTAGAATGAGTTTGGGAGTGTTCCTTCCTCTGCAATTTTTTGGAAGAGTTTGAGAAGGATAAGTGTTAATGCTTCTCTAAATGTTTGATAGAATTCACCTGTGAAGCCATCTGGTCCTGGACTTTTGTTTTTTGGAAGATTTTTAATCACAGTTTCAATTTCATTACTTGTGATTGGTCTGTTCATATTTTCTATATCTTCCTGGTTCAGTCTTGGAAGGTTATACCTTTCTATGTGTTTGTACGTTTCTTCAAAATTGTCCACTTTGTTGGCATATAGTTGCTTCTAGTAGTCTCTTATGATCCTTTGTATTTCTGCAGTGTCCATTGTAACTTCTTCTTTTTCATTTCTTTAATTGATTTGAGTCCTCTCTCTCTTTTTCTTGATGAGTCTGGCTAAAGGTTTATCAATTTTGTTTACCTTCTCAAAGAACCAGCTTTTAGTTTTATTGATCTTTGCTATTGAAGGATTAAGTCCACACCCCAATCACCTCCTTCATTGGGCTCTCACACTCCAAGCCACTATACACCCTAATCTCCAGACCAGGTACCACACTACCAAGAGCAGTTTCTATTCCCCAGATCTGTATGAAATTATTTGAATTCACCTATACTAAACCTGCTTATCCTGCCTTGGCCTTCATTTTCACTCAGAAACCACAGTAAAGGATTCTGCCTGTAATTTCTCTCCCTGCCTCTGCCTCATGACAGACCTGGGTGCTTCCCCTCAGCAGCCCTGCATGGTACTGTATTTCTAAACTGTAAAACTCTTTCCACTCTCTCTCCCTAGAACTCTGTCTGGCTTTACCATACCTCACCCATGGTGATATTAAAACAACTGTCAACTCATACTGACAAAAATAAATATACCCTTAGAACTACCGGAGCATTCAGAAATATGTATGGTAGTTCTTTTCCTGAAAATGAAATGTCATATTCCAAAGAAGTCATGATGGATTTGAGAAAACTGTCTAAAGCTTTACTTACTCATCCACTGATGCTTTATCAACCTAATACTCCTTACTAATTTTATCAGTCAGTTTCAATTAGTATTTCCATCGTATATAACATTTGTAATTTAAAGAATTGTGGTGAACATCTAGAATGCTAAAAGATCAAGCTCTGCATTTAATATTACACACTTTTAAGAGTGATATCTCAGTGTAAAATGTAGGAAATAATAGATTTTGAAATTTAGTTTGGGGTCTTAGGTGGCCTGATTGTGAGATTTTAGTCAAAAGTGGGTATTTTCCTCCCTATTCTAAAAGTTTCTAAACACGAAAAAATTGACAACAATAGCAAGAGACTGCAACTTCTTTAGCATCAATAATATATATTTTCTTATTCATTGCTTTATTTTATTCTTCAAATAATTTCTTAACCTTTTTGATAATTTTAAGGACATAAAATTGAACTTTAGTTTCTGCAATATTTTGCTTAAAATATTAATATTAAAAGAATCATGCTAAAAAAAAAGAATCATGCCAAATGACTACTAAGCAAATCATTTGAAAAATGCTTTTTTCTATTATAGGACTTTGGTTTAGCTTCTACAATGCCCATCTTTATTAATATAATCAACAGTTTCTAACAGATTCTACACTGCCTTTGAATTCTATGATGTTAAAGATCAACTCAATTTTCCCGTTATGTATTTGACAATGTTTTTGAAGTTAAAAAATTAGTTTTATAAATACTAATGGATGTTATATAAAAAATAAGAAATTGATTTTTTTTTCTACAGTTTTTGCTACAATTTAAAGAATGAACAGAACTAATAAGATGTTGTTTTGAAGTTTCTCACTGGTAACTGATATTACCATGCATAGTTGCAGCCTTGTTCTATCTTTGGCCCCTCAAATAATTTGTGTTTAAGTTCAAAAATTTTAGTAGTAAACTAAAAATATCTATAGTTCTTCTCAAATGATATCTACTTAAAAATTTCAAAATGTGTTCATATAAAGAAATATCTGTATTTGAAAGCCAACAAATCTAACAATAAAATAATTGTCTGTTCTACGTGATCCATATCAAGGTTTTATCTTTAAAAAATTGAGTAGCAGCATTTCTACGTTTTCCAAAATTATTTCAGTTGTTACATCTACTATAATTCTAATGATTTTTAAAAAGTTTTATTTTTTAAGCAATGTGATAATCTTTTTGTGTTGATGTTTTATTTCTGCAGAAATGATCAACAACATGTTATCAACTTTCTACTCTAATTTTTGCCAGATGAAGGCAGTTATCATTATCTTATTCATAAAATTTCATCAGTAGTCATCAGAATGCCAGACATTACCATGCCAAAACTGAATCACACACATTCAATAATGACATGCCAATATTTTGTTATATTCATATAGTCTATTCTTCAACATTTCTATTTGTATGTTTTCCAAATTGAATTTCAATGTGAATACATAGTGTTATTGTTGATGTACATTTCATTTTCTTTGTATTTACTAAGCATATCTGATAAACGTTCCCAAGTTTTGTACTAATTCTCATTCTTCAGTGGACTTTTTGTATTCCTCCAAAGTTTGCAATATAGATAACATACAGAACAGCTTGTAATCGAATAGGATAACTTGAATATAGTGATTAATTTGACTATTTGGAATAATTCATGTAAAAAGAATTCCAAAAATCTTTCTTTCTGTAATGTTTTTCAGAAATGTAAATTTTGTACTTGACATATACTTAAATTTCCAATAAAACTGTAACATTGCATAATATTCGAATCACACAACCATATACTTGGAGCAGCAGAAAACATATTCAATTTAGTCAATTCTTCTATTGTGTCTTATGCTAGTTTTTGTAATCAAAAAGTGTTTGATAACTTCCATCGACCTCAAGTGTTTCCTTGTGGCCATTTGCAAATGATCCCTCCCTCCACCCCTGGCCCTGGGCAACTACTGGACACAACTACTGATGTGATTTGTGTCACTAGAACATACTTTGCATTTTCTGGAATTTTATTTAAATGGAATCATACCTTATAAACATTTTTGGATCTAGCTTTTTTGACTCAGCGTAAGAATTTTGAGATTCATCCACATTGCTATGCTTGTCAGTAGCTCATTTCTTTTTATTACTGAGTAAGAGTCCTTTAGATAGACCACATTTTATTTTTCTGTTCTCCAATTAATGGACATTTGGATTGTTTCCAGTTTTTGGCTATTGTGAATAAAGATGCAATGAACATCCACATTAAAAAAAAAGTGTTTGTTAGTATTTGTCAAGGAAGTAAAAGTAAAGTCACATCTTCTTCCAACAGTGACCTTTCTTCATTATATTCAATTACAATTTGTAGCTCTTATTTTTCTTCTCCTTGCATTCTATCTATTTTCTCTAAATATTCAGTGATTTCACTTCCTAATAGTTTTGGTGTCCTACTTTCTGATTCTAATCATTTTTTTGTTTCTGATATTTAAGGAGAAATAGCTACAAGTAAATGTGTTCATGAAGTAAGAGTAACAAGCAATAAACAGTATTTATAATATAATTTATGGGTCATGATGTGATAATTTCCCATTGAAGACTATAAAATAATTATTACTAATGGATATTAGTTATTACATAGTTATTCATGTTATAATGAAAGTATTTATTGATTTAAAGTGGGAAATCAAAAATTCATTTAAATTGGAAAACTCAACAACAAGATAGTGAAAAGGGGGCAGATGACATTCTCCGTAGTACTGAAATACAGTTTTTTTAAAAATGCTGTCTTGACCCAGTCTTGAGGTCCTGGCTAGAGGCTGGTCAGTTCTTCATTTTGATTAAGTCCACACTCCTAACCACCTCACTTATTGGGCTCTCAGCCGTGCATCTACCCAAATCACCCCAGGGCCAAGGAGCGGAAATCTAAGGACAGCTGTTTTTCCCTAGGAGTCCAGGAAATTATTCAAATTAATGAATTCACAGGGAACCTACAAAACCACCTAATTTACTCTGTCTTGGTGTGTAACCCACTGACAACCTTTTCTTGCTTGGAGCTCTAAGTAACAAGAGTTTTGCCTTTCATCTCTCCAAGTGTCATTGTGTTATGTTCCACCATCAAAAGAATCTGTCAAGTATGGAACTGCACTCTAACAAGTGCACTTTGCCAAGAAGGTATTTTTAAAGATACTGGTCAATCAGTATGTCAATTACAATTCCATCTTCTTCTGTGAAAATTCCTTTCACTTGTCAAATCAGCAATGTCTTTCTAATATCAAACTTGGATCTTTTCCATGATTTGAAATAGAACATCTTAAACATCCTTGTTAAAACAAGATATTTTACCGTCACTGACTAGAAAATGTTTGTAAAACATATATAATTTGTTTGGGAGATCGAATAGTTTTAAAGGTAATTTAAAAGTCAAAATAATGAAGACAACTATAATGTTCGTAGTGCATTTTACTGTGGCACTCTTGTACAGTATGTAACCTGAGAAAGCATATGGAGCAGTCTTGCAATGAGGTATGATTCAAGACTGTTTTGTGGTCTTTTCCCTTCCCCTCTCTTTGAATCCATCATGATTGACATACACAAAGTATGCATTCCTAATATGCATCATTAGGTATGACAACGTTGATCCCAAGGGAATTATAAGATCACAGGTCCAAATAAAAGACATCTGGGAAAAATAAAGAACAAGAATCTGAGAAACTGATAGCGAAGTTTGTATAGGAGGTTGAAGAGGCAAAATGGGCAAAACATAACTGAAAGAGGAGGAAATACTTGCCCTACCAGATATCAGGACTTATTACGAAGCTATAGTATTTATGAAAAAATAGAGCTGGCACAGCAATAGAAAACTGCTCATTTCATAGATTAGCGAGCCTAGAATAAGACCCATGCATATAGACAACTATATTATATGACATTAGAGAACCCAGAATAAGACCCTTGTGTATAGACAATTATGTTATATGACAGAGAGCACAGCAGATCAGTAAAGAAAGGAGAGGAACTGTACAATTAATGCATCTGGAAAAAATTTTCTCACATGGAAAAAGAAAATAAAATCAGACTCCTATTTTACCACTATATGAAAATAAGCTACAGATGAATTAAGATCTAAAATTTTAAAGTCAAAATTTTAAATTTTAATAGGAAATGCAGGTAAGTAGTCTTCTGACCTTGTTGTGGTTTGGAAAGATTTCTCAAATAAGACATGCACTCAAAAAACTAACCATAAATAAAATGATTGGTAAATTTGACTATATATTATTAAGAAAAAAATATCAAAAGAAAAAGAAAGTAGAAATATGAGTTAAACATTGGAAGAGGATATCTGTGATTCATAGAACTGACAAGTATTAGTTAAATATACACAATTCATATAATTTTAATAAACTTTATTTTTTAAAAGCAGTTTTAGGTTCATGGCAAAACTGAGCAGAAAGTACAAAGTTCTCATATATCCGCTACCTCATCATGCACACAACCTCTCCCACAATTGACATCCTGCACCAGAGCGGTACATTTGTTACAACTGATAAATCTGTACTAGTACATTGTTATCACCCAAAGTCCATAGTTCATATTAGGGTTCACTCTTGGTGTTATACGTTCTATTGAATTTTAATAAACGTGTGATGGCATGTTTTCACCATACGGTATCATAGAGAGTAGTTTCACTGCCCTAAAAATTATTTGTGCTCCACCTATTCAACCCTACCTCACCCCCAAGCCTGACAATCATTGATCTTTTTACTGTCTCCATAGTTTTCCTTTTTCTAGAATGTCATATATTTGGAACCATACAGTATGTAGCCTTTTTAGATTGCCTTCTTTCACTTAGTAATATGCATTTAAGGTTCTATGTCTTCTAAAGCCTTGATAGCTCATTTCTTTTGGGTGCCAAATAATATTCCATTTCCTGGAAGTGTCAGCATATTTGTTATTTACCTACTGAGGAACATATTGGTTGCTTCCAATTTTTGGCAAATATGAATAAAGCTACTATAAAATCCGTATGCAGATTTTTGTGTGGACATTATTTTTCAGTTCATTTGGGTAAATACTAAGGAGCACAACTGCTGGATAGCATGGTAAGAGTGTGTTTAACTTTGTAAGAAATGGCCAAACTGTCTTTCAAAGTGTTAATTTGCATTCCCACTCTTGCTCCACATCCTCAGCAGCATTTGATGTTGTTAGTATTTTGGATTTGGCCGTTTTATAGATGTGTAGTGGTGTCTCATTATTGTTTTAATTTGCATTTCCCTAGTGACATATGATGTTTAACATCTCCTGTGCTTTTTTTTTGTCTGCATATCTTCTTTGGTGAAATGTCTCTTTAGATCTTTTGCCTATTTTTTAATAGGGTTATTTCTTTTCTTATTGTTGATTTTTTTTAAAGGGCTTCAAATGCTTGGCTTTTTATTTTATTTTATTTTTTTATTTTTGGCTGTGTTGGGTCTTCATTTCTGTGCGAGGGCTTTCTCTAGTTGTGGCAAGCGGGAGTCACTCTTCATCGCAGTGCACGGGATTCTCACTATCGCATCCTCTCTTGTTGTGGAGCACAGGCTCCAGAAGCGCAGGCTCAGTAGCTGTGGCTCACGGGCCTAGCTGCTCCACGGCATGTGGGATCTTTCCAGACCAGGGTTCAAACCCTTGTCCCCTGCATTATCAGGCAGATTCTCAACCACTGAGCCACCAGGGAAGCCCTTATTGTTGAATTTTAAGAGATCTATTGATTTAATTTTTGAAAAAGAAAAAGACAAACTCTCCAAAAGAAAATGGCTAAAGACATGTGCAGACATTTTACAGAAAAGAACAAATATGTCCAATAAAATTATAAAGAGATGCTCAACTTTATTATTAATCACAGAAATGCAAATAGAGGTAACAATGAGTGACATTTTATATATTCAATTGACAAAATCCTAAGAAGCCCGACAAAATCAAGTGTTGGAGAAGATTAACAGGAACACTTATATATTGCTTATGGAAATGTTCATTGGAAAACATCTAACCATGATCTTATAAAATTAAGTAGTCAGATACCTTAGGATGGTGCATTTCCACTCCTCAGAATATGCTCAAGAAGAATTCTTTCATGTATACTTCAGGATAGTGTGTAAGAATAGCGCTACATTAACCTACAAATGTATACACACATGCATATACACATATATACATACATGCATATATAAATACATAAACACATCTGTGAATAAAGCAGGTCTATCCAGGAGATGGATAAATATAGTATGTTCAAAGCAATTAAATATTATACTGAAGAGAAAATAAATGAAGTACAGTTACAAGCAACAACACTAATATATTTTAGTAATATAACAAGTTTGAAAAAAGAAGTTTCCAGAAGATAACCTACACTTGATTTTTTTTATAAATTTCAAAAACAGCTAATATATACTATATATTGCTTATACATACATACTTTTATTGATGAAAAATTGTTTAGAAGAAAAAGGATGATAAACTTCTAATTCAGGTTAGGAAAGGTGTGACAGGTGACAATTTCTTCTAATATTGTATTTTTCAGATCATCTTGTGAATACACAGATACTTGCTATTTAGTAAGTTAATTAAAGTGACCATATGTAAGCCAATAAGACCTCTATTAATCCAAATTTACATATATAAGCTTAAAGACATTTCTGAGAAAATAAATTCTCTTTTTCCTTACTTTTTATTCTGTGGAAGGACCGTCTAAGGATAAAACAATTACTCAAGATGTGAAACCATAAATCTGAATATGTTGCTGACTTAAGGGTGAGCTATGCTGAGCAAAGCAAATTGCTGATCTTATACAGAGTTTGAGGGAGGAGTTGAAAGGTAACACAGGCAGGAATGGGCTGGCACCAGCCTTGAAAACGTGTTCACTCGAGTGAGTCCACCACCTCCAAATGGCTGAATTTCGAATCACGAGTCTGTCATTGAATGGTTGACTTTCAGGCTTTCAGTGATCACTGAAGTGTATAGTATTTATCCAGTAGATAGATTTAAAACTAGTTCTTGTGTTTTCAGGTTTCCATAGATATAGAATGTTATTTTTCTAAGGACTTTATTTTTTTTTCTGTATCTGTATTCTTTGTATGGGAAAGAATAACTCATTCCAGAACAGTGATTTTCAACTTGGCTACAGTTCAGAGCCACATCAGGAGATCTCAAAACTCCTGATGTCTAGGCTGCACCCCAGACCATATATCAGAATCATTAAAAGCAGACTTAGGCAGCAGTATTTTTGGAAGCTGCACAAGCGATCCCAATGATCAGCCATTGCTGAAGTGATGGGATGAATGTCTTGATGCTCATTATCTCTTTGCTAACAAATCATTTTTAATGGGGGCGGGAGGGCTCTGGCAGCTGATCTCACTGTGTTAGGCACTGATTCCACTTAATATGAACACATGTAACTCACTAGCTTTGTGAACAATAAGTACCTAACCTGGGACATTTTCACAATTACCTGGGGAGATTTTTTAAACTACAAATCTCTAGATCCCACCTAGATCTACTAAAACAAAATCACTTCACAGGGAACAAAAGAATCAATAGTCTTTTTAAAGTTCCCCATGTAATTCTACTTATCATTCAATTTTGATAACCTCTATTTTAGCACATTTAATAAAGATGATGCTATCATATGATGGACTTTGCTTACTGATTGGGAGTGTAGAGTCCTATTTTTTCATGGACCTTAGAGATCCATAATATCCACACATTAAAATTTTAGCCGTGGGTACTCTAAAAACAAAACTGGAAAGAGAAAAATGTCTCTTACCTTTGGGAGATTCTGTATTGATAGCAACCTACTGGTTCAACATTAAGTGTCCAACCACTCCGGAGAATATTACCCTGCCGTTACTTTGTATATTATCCCATTCCATGATTATTTCTGGTCTCCCTTCTCACCAGTAAATGTGATGCCTTAAGCAGAAGATATTGCTTTATTGTTCTCTAAGAACAGTTATCTATTTTACATAGATTGTAGATTTACTATTATTTTTCTATAGCAATTTCGGTCGTCATTTATTTTAATATAATTGGGCATTTCTCAAGATGTTCCTCCAAAGTTTTTGAATGGAAGAATGTATTTCCACTGTTTTTTCTTTTTTTTTTTTGGTGATATTCTTGCTGCATTCACAGTCATCATTATCCCTGTCATCATCTAGCTCTGTAGCAGGATGTGTACTCTGGTATAGAGCTAATCACATGGATGCTGGAGCTAAACTTCATGTGTTTAGCTCCAGCATCCACTCTGCCACATGTTACCTGTTAACACTTGAACAAGTCACTTAAACTTTTGCTATCAATTTTCTACCCCAAAATTGACTGTAAGCGTTGAATAAGTTAATATATTCAAATACTTAGAACAGTGGTTGACAAGTAGTAAGCCAGAAGTAAAATGTTAGCTTTGTCGTCAGGTATGTGCACATTCACAAATATCTTAGTTTTTTTTTTTTCTTTTAATTCTGTTTTTCAAAGGAAAAGGAGCCTCAGAAGAGTCAAATAACTTTCCCAACACCACATAGAAATAAATGGCAAAGCAGAATTTCAACCACCACAGGCTTACAGCACTTTTGAAACCTCTCACTTATCTTGGAATGAATGTTTGTTAGAGCAGGATAAAAGTTTATTTGTACCATAATATTGCTGCAAATGGAAATGGGGCTCTTGAGCTTTTGTGTCAAATGAAATTTTCTTTTTCTCCCCCTTGTATCATTGCTATCATTTATTTTACTTATACATAAGCTATAATCATTGAACATATTGTTGCTATATTATTCTGAACAAAATGTTATCTGATAGATCAAGAATAAGAAACATAAAAGTTTTTGTTTTTCCTTCACTTATTGCTTTTCTATTGCTCTTCCTTTCTTTATGTAGATATGAGTTTCTGACCTATATTATATTCTTTCTCTTTTTAAAAAAAATTTTCTATTTTATATTGGAGTATAGAGGATTGACCATGCCTATAACACTTTCGAGTTCTATGCTTTCTACTTCTTAATATACTCCCAACTTAGTAATAAATAGTATTACCAAAGTAGTATATTTTGTTCAATTCCATACTTAAAGCAATACAAAAGGAAATAAAAACTGAAATTATTGTTTCTCAAAGTGTTAATTTCAAACATAATAACAAGTAGCAATAGAGATGGATTTACTGTCTACTTTCTAGCTGACTAGTATGTTTTGACTTTTATAAAGATTAAGTTGAATGGTTATTGTTGGGGAAAAAAAAAAGGACTTGACCTTGAGGGTTTCATAAATCAATAACCTAGATGCCATTAATGATATAGAAGAGATTATATCCAAATATTTATTGTAAGAAAATTCTTATGTAAATTAATAAGCACATTCTGATGAATAATTAAGAATTCTTAAAAGATTAATATTTGAAAGCATTATACTATATTAATTAAAATTGAATACTCTTTTTAGATTTAACTTTGTTTAATATCCACATGTGAAAAAATGTGAATTAAATATATACATGTGAGTGTTTGTGTGTGTGTGTGTGTGTGTGTGTGTGTGTATGAAAGATTTGGTAAGTTTAGTATTTCCCTACTGCCTATATAAGCCTAGACCTAACCTAGAATGTTCTGGATCAGCTGAAATCTTTCCTATGATAGGGAGAGAGGGATTGGAACATCCTTCTGGGGAAACCTTCCACTTTATTTTTTAATGACTCATCTTCTATTTCAGGAATGCTATGGAAGTATTTTTGAGAGTGAAAATTTACGTATTAAAGA
>NW_020172108.1:680923-716732 GCF_003031525.2 Neophocaena asiaeorientalis asiaeorientalis
AAAATTTACGTATTAAAGAAATAAAGACAAAGAAAGAGAGACACATGCAGGAATGCATTTAGGTTACCTCTAGAGATAACCTAAAAGAGGAGTTAGAGGAGTGTGTTAGTTTAAAAAATTTAGCATAAACCATATTCCTTTCTATAGCTGAAGAAACTAGGAGATTAAATAACTTGAGATTTTATGTGGTGTGTAATAGTTAAGAGTAAAATATAGTGCCAGAAAGCCTGGATTCAAATTCTGACTCTATTCAGAGCTGTGTGACCTTGGGCAGGTTACCTCATCTCTTCCACAAGATTTACCCAAAATGGTTATTTTAAATATTATAAATAATATATGTCTCACCAAGGGTAATCAGCTTTATTAGTCTTTTTAGACAATAAATTTTTGGTTTTGTCATTCTATTTTTTTTTTCTATTACATTCATTTCTGTTGTCTTTTTTTTCTTTTATTCTTCTCTCTTTGGATTTAACTTTTTATCTAAACTTTGAGATAGATGTTTAGATCATATATTTTCAGATTTCTAATATGTGCATTAAAGATACACAGTTCCCTCTAAACATTGCTTTTGTTATATATCTGAAGTTCTGATATATATTATATATATGCATGTATATATTATTATTTAGTTCAAAATATTTTTACTTTCCATTGTAATTCTGAATTATCTGATGAGTTATTAAATATGCATTGCATAATTTCCATTATTTGAGCATATTCTAATTATCTTTTTATGTTTGTTAGAATATCATTCCTTTGAAATTTTTTGAAGCATGCTTCATGGCTAAGCATAAAGTTAATGGTCAATTTTAGTAAAATACATGAGCAGTACAAAGAGATATGTATCATATAGTTGTTAGATATAGTTTATTAAATTTTTAATCATATTATTCAAATCCTCCATATCTTTACTAATGCTATCTATTTATTCTATCACTTACTGAAACAGTGATATTAAATTTTCCCACTGTGATTATGGATGTAAATACCTCTCCTTTTAGTTCTGTGAATTTTTGCCTCGGAATCTCTGAGGTTATACAATTTGTGTACAGACATTTAGAACTTGTATTTCTTTCTGGCGAGTTTATCCTTATCATAGATATTCTTCTTTATCTCTAGCAATGCTTTTTTACCTCAACTCTATTTTGATGAACATTGTAATACATACTTATACCAACTTTATTTTGATTAGTGTTTAGAAGGTACATCTTCTGTACTTTATATTCAAACTTTACATTATCATTATGGTTAAGATGTATCACTTATAATCAGCATATAGTTATTTTTACTAGTTTAGTGATTTTTAAATATCAATTACACAAGGTTTCCATAAAGTCTGGAAATGTATATGTATATACATAATGTCATCAATGACATCTTAAGTCAGTAAAAATAAAGTAAATGTTTCTAGGTGTTATGGTTAGCCTATAGTACCTAATCCATTTATATATGATGAAATTAATATTACATATGGATTTAGATCTACCATCTTTTCTATTATCTCACTTTTTCTTTGTTCACTTTTCTCTGTATTCTTGCCTTCTCTTCAATTAAGTATTTTTATTATTACTTTTTAAAATCTATTATTTTCAATCTGTTTTTAATCTGTTTGCTAATTATACATTCCTTTAATATGTTTTTCTTTTAGTACATTAAAAATTCCCTAAATAATTCAAAAGCCTTAGAACTATTTACTCTTTCTTGGTTTATGAGTTATTATCATTATGTATTTTAATTCATATACATTTTCCAATATTTTATTATAAAAATTTCCAAAATAAAGTTGAATGTTTGCACTATGAACACCCATATACCCACCCTTTATGTTCTACAATTAACATTTTTTATAATAATTTGTACAGTTTATATATTTGCTTTATCATAAGTTTATTTCATCTATCATGAATCTAGCATATATTCACACCTCTTTCAATTCATCAATCTACCATCCTATGAAATGCATATTTTTATTTATTTTGAAGTAAAGACATCAGTATACCTTATCCATAAACACTTCAGCATGTATATCAATTACTACAGCTCAATTTTTGTTTATATTTTCTTTCTTTATATACACTAAAATGCACAAATCTTAGTGTATCATTCAATGGGTTTTGATAATTACATTTATTCTGTAACCCAAACCTCTTTCAAAATATAAACCATTACCGTCACCCCAGAAATTGTTCTCATGACTTCCCAACAATCAATCCTTATTTCCATTCCCTTCAGGCACATACTGTTCTGATTAATTTTATAAATGCAAAGAGTAATTTTTCTATAGCTCTTCATTTTTTTCTGCTTTCATTTACAATACTTTTCTTTAAAACACTATTATTTAATTCAGTTTTAGTCTACCGGTGAGTTTTTCTTTCCTAGTTCTTCTCAGATGTTATCCCTTTAAATACTGATTCTCTGTTTCCTCTCCCTCTCCTCCTTTTGGACCTCCAATTGGATCTATGTTAGATCTTTTTATATATCCCACATGTCTCTTAAGCTCTTTTCTGTATTTTTCATCAGTTACTAATTCTCTCTTTGTCTCTGCCTATCTCTTATTAAACTCATCCACTGAGTGGTTAATTTTATTGACTTTTTGATTTTAATTTTAGAATGTCCATTTATTTATTTTGTTTATAGAATCAATTCTTTCCCCCAATTCTTTATCTTATAATTAATTTCTTAAACATATTAATCACAGGATTTTTTTTTGTTTCACGTTAGATTACTGCAGCTCCTGTGGGTTGCTCATATTATCTGTTTTGCACATTATATTTTTGTCAAGTTGAAACTGTGGTTTTTAACTGAATCCTAAGTATTTCAATCAAAGGTACAGAACTGAACACATATGAACATGTATTTGATAATATTTTACTTAAGATATGTCATTACTTTCAACTCCAATTTTAGAGATCATGGACAGACAAAAATTTATATCATGTTCACTGTTAATAGAAGGAATTATGTAATTAAATATAATCTGCAAACTCATTAATACTAGGTCTCGATAATATCACTTTAGGGTTTTCAAAGAACTTTTACATAGATATTGTATTTAATTTTCAAATAATTTTAGTAAAACACAATAATTTACATTTCAAATATGGGAAAACTGAGTCTCAGAGAAATTAAATAAATCTCTCAACATTATACACCTACCTAATCAAAAACACACCTAAATCAATATTTCAATTAAGTTTTCTAATTCCAACTCCTGGAGTCTTTCCATTATACTACATTTACCATTGCCTTTCTTATTTTAGAATATGATAGAATGAAGAAAGTCATTCTCTTTCCTTGGTTTGCTTCTCTTTGGCATGCTTTTGGTATGAAATTCTCCTTTAGGATCAAAGCATGAAAATGTCATACTGTCCCAACTGAAGGAAGCAACAAAATCTTCCTCTCTCATATCCTTTTTTAGGATCATTACAGATTGTTGCAATTAAAACTAAATTTACCTGAATTTATCATCTTCACTGTAACAAAGTTGCTGATGGTTCATTATACATAAGGGACATTCTGACCGGAAGAGTCTAGAATCCATATGGCTTTAGAGAAAATCATGTTATGTACTTAACAGGATCCAAATCATCTCCTGGACATACTTCCTTAGTGTTTCTTTCCTGGATTGCTTCTGTGTGTATCCTTCCACCATTGTCTTTTAGCAAATCTCTTCATCTTAACATATTCTCCCTTCTCTAAAGACTACAAGAATGACAGCTTTGTATTTTTGCCCATCAATATCCATTCTGTCTTCTACCAGTCATTGTATCTGATTTTCCTTTGGGTTAACTATTCATTCTCACTCACAATGAAAATGGTTCTATCAGGGCCAATCCTTCCTCCTAGACCCAGGCATTGTCACAAGAAGCAGATGTGATCAATCAGAGCTTTTCAGGAGGACTAGGCATGTAACCCAATGAAGACAATAAACATAAACATGGAATTTTTTTCTGGAATTATAAGCCAGAAAATCCTCATCTCTGTTAGGTTTATTAAATAGGTAAGGTACACACCTAAATCTATCTCTTTATAAAGAGGAATCCTATCTGAGAAAGAAGCCAGTAGAGAGGAAGGAATAACCAAGAGATGTAAAGAGCTGCCGTGTTTGGAAGACATCATTTAAGGGGCTTGGATTCAGCCTTGCCTGAATTTGCTAATCTATCTCTACAGTTTATATGTGTCTTTTCCTTCCATTAATATTTAAGCCAATTTAATCAAGGTTTCTCAAATGCTATTCTATCTTGTATTCCCTCTTACATATTCCTCATGGAACACCATATTTAAGTGGTACTCTTTATCTCTTTTTCCAATAGATTATGCCTTCTTATTAGGCAGAGTATTATAATATTTGTCTCTATTCCATCAATGCTTAATCAATTTTCCGTCTCATAAAATAAGCTCAATAAGTGTGGGCAAAAGAAAAGAAGGGTAAGGGAAAGAGGTGAGAGAAAAGAGAATGGGATTGACATAAAGTCAAAATTTTAGAAAAGTCCTTTATTCTTTTTTATTCTCCTTTCTTATCATAGAAGGCAAACAAGGAAATCAAGACTTGCCCTTTGGATTTTCCAACTGCCCACACTGCCTTCACACAAAGGCTGATAATGCACCATAAATTTTATTGTCAGGGCTGATATTATGTATTCCATCTTACTGTCAGAACATGTGCTGGATGATGTATCCTCAATTTTTTTGATTCAGAAAATATGACCATTGTACTTACTAATAGACATGAGAACTATATTCACCAAGTAATAAATCTTGGCTGTCTGTAGAACCCACAGGCCAACGCATTTCAGGATGTGATGAAATCCCTCCTGTATTGACTCAAAGTGCAGGATTCCTGTGAGCAATGACAGAGGAACTGAAATCATCACTTGAGCTTGTAGAAGTAGTCAGAAGGAATACTTAAAAGCATGTTACTGAAGCTGGAGTAAAGTGTGGCTAATGGAGAAAAAAATGCTTGCTTTCAAATACAGTTACTGAAAGAAACTAAATTAAAATGTCAGATGCAATAGCAGAGGTAACCTTCTCTTTGGTTAAAAAAAAATGCACAGCAACCATTCTAGTTATTGGCTAAGGCATTCTCTTTTATATTGATCTTTATATTGATCTTCTAGAGCCGACACTAAAGCCAGTCCAATCTTATTTTAAATGTATCTTCAGTTCTCAGCAAGACAGGAATTTCTAAAGGTAGGAATGGTTTTCTGATACAATAAACTTTATTATTGTGTTAGTGTTTTCATTTATAAACACTACCATAGTGGTTATAGTGAATATTAAAATTCAAATTGAAAAAAATGGATTATGCAGATTGGAGAAATTAAATTTGAGGAGTTCACTTATAGGTATTTCATATGCTTCCTAGTCAATCATTAATTAGAAATATAGGAAATGGAAACCTGTATTATAGCTAGTGGGTAGATGATTGGACCTTGGAGCTACGCTGCTTAGGTTTAAAACTCAGCTTGACTATTATAAGACCCTGGACGTGTCATGAAACTACTCTGAGCCTCGGTTTCCCTGGCTAAAATCTAAGGATAAAAATCATAGTACCTATTTAGTAGGGTTGTGGTGAAGGGTAAATAAGTTAATGCATGTAAAGGTCCCAGAATATTGCCTGGCACAGAGCAAGTGCTAGACAGATGTAAGTTGTTTTTTCTGTGTGTTCCTGTGTTCTCTGATATATCTATATTTATATGTTTGCATATATACATTAACGTATGTATATAGTACACATATACATATGTAGATACAACCTATATATATGATAAAACCTAGCTTATTTTGGAAAGGGTAAAAATCTTTTATAACTCTCCTCAGAGAAGCAGGACTAAGTGGCAGAATACAAACTTGCCCTAAGGGATGAGCAAGTCTAACTTGCTTCCTTATTATTAAAGCCTCCCTAAAGAAGCCTAAAACACATGAATGCAGTGACCTTCCTGGGGTCTTATTAGACATAACTGACAGCCACAGGTTATTTTTGACAAGTGCAGTCTTTGGAACCAGTGTCAAGATCCCATCCTTGGCTCTACAACTAACTAAATGTACAACCTTGAATAAGTCATTTATCTGCCTATGCTTCAGTTGTCTCATCTATAAAATGGATATAGTTAATAATTCCTACTTTATAAGATTGTTGCAAAAATTTAATGAGTTAAGTAAAGAACTTAGATTACTTGATGCATAACAAGAACCAAGTAAGTCATTATTTTAAATAGGTACTTGTTAATGTACCACAACATGCAGCTTTCCACTCATTGCTAATTTGAACATTAAATGACTGATACTACCACCTGTCAATAAATCTGCAATACTAATAAAATCTCATCATATATAGCCTCCCATAGCCCTAAAAATAAGGTGACATTTAAGCAATTTCCAATTTGCAGTGCGTGGTAAGAAAAAACTAGCAAGTGTCCAACCAGCCTAAGTGACCCTTAATCCCATTTTCACAGCAAATGGCTTTTAAACCAGCCACTAACTGCCATTTGCTGCTATTGTCCTCCATCTGCAATGATGCCTTACATCAGTGGTAAATTGAAATCCTCTTATCAAAATTGTACAGTTTACAGATAGCAGAGAGGTAAACAAGAACAGTTACCAGTGGGTAAAATAAAATCTGTAATAAGACTAATGGAGCCAAAAGTCAATTCTGTAGACTTCTTTTCTTGTGCCTCCCAGCCCCCTCCCCAATATCCCAATGGGAAGTTTATGCTAATATAAGAGCAGCACAAATGATTAACATTTTGTTACAGCTTCCAGTTGCCAAGGGTTTTTTCTTTCCTTGACAATACAATAAAGCATGGGAAATATATTGACTTGTCTTACAGAGTAGGAAGGATTTTGCTGAAGCTGCAGCCAACTTTATGAGAAGAAAAAAAAAATTGAGTCAGCTTGATGATTTAGGTCAGTAAAATATAAACTATCAGGAATGCCATATGTGCTTTGGGTGTGTTCATTGCCTTGCATGTGGAGTTGAAGAGCCATGCATTAAAATCAAGTATTAACTTCCTAAATCAAGTATTAACTTCCTCTTTTATGGTTAGTTTATCTCTAAATAGATGTGGATGGTTGAAAATGATAATTAAGCCAAGTGGTTATTGTATTCATCATAAATTAGCAGGATAATAAGAGAACTTCTCAAGTATGCTTTTTTTATATATGTGGAACACTGACAGAATGTTTTATTGTTAGCTTGACAGAAAATCATGTTCATTCCAAAAAAAACCACCATTCCATGGTGTTCAAGCATTCATGTGTATTTTAAATGACTGATTTTGCTAAGTAATTTGAAGAAATCTGTGTTAAGTAGTAATCAATAGACAATTAAATATTTCCAACCAGCTTGTGATTATTTTGTGCATTCTGTTTTCATTATCTGACTTCCCATCTTTGTTGATACATTATGCTAAAACAGGTGAAAAAAGGAAGTGAGTCTAATGTAACTGAACATTTTAATTCTTTAGAATTTTGTGAGAATATCCAGACTTTTTTTTCCCTGTGAGAAAATGCTACTAGGATAAGCTATATTCAAATGACCAGGAATATACCTAATTTTCTATATTAGTACTTTACTGGAGCAGTTTGTTAAAATTCAAAAATTATTTCAAGTGTGACAAATATTTTAACTGGAACAGAAATTTCTGGAGGCCAAATTGACTGTATCGTTTAGGGGAACCAGGTGAGCTAGGATTACTGGGGATAGCTTACTTCTCTGGCTCTCAGTTTCATTTGGTTGCAGCCTGGGAAAGAGCAGTTGCCTCTGACAGTACACAAGGGAGTGATAAACGTGCTCCCATTAAAAACTCTGATTGTGGAGAAGCAGTTATGGTAGAGAAGAAGTCTAATCAAGTCATAGCCATAATCAGAAATTCCCTTCTTCAGGGTCAAAAAATAGCTAAGTACCACTGGCTTCTCCATAAGGTAAGATAAAGAACCATGGTACTATATCAAAGATAATCATGCATAATACTTTCCTTTCTGAAAATAGTTATCTACAATTCCTCTTCATTCTTAGCATACTGTGGTGGCAAGAACAAAATGCTTTCATGGTCAGGAAGGTACTATGCTTTACTATTTTGCCCAAAAACATCTGTTCTCTTCTATGTGGGAAACATAAGAATGGGAAAGAAAGGTTGGTACTCTTCAAGTTCCCTCTCCACAGACACACCACTACTTGTCCCTGTAACTGATGCCTGTTGTTGCACATGGGATAAACCAAGATTTAGTAAACAAAAACAGGATGACTCAGGCTTGGCATCTTTCCTTGCATTCTGTGGTAACTCATTTCCACAATGACTCCTCTTCTTTAGAATTTCTATTCTTCTCTAGAGGAGATTCCTTCCTACAAGCTGCTGCCAACTTACCCTCCATCAAACACTTAAAACTGTAAAAATATCTCTGATTGAATCCTGATACTTCCTCAATTTCTCTCATTCCTGTAATTTGCTTGTAGCTCTACTTTGCCATTATTTTATTGTTAAAAAGTATTTGGTTTATTGCTCCAAAAAGTTGTACACTTGTGCCAAAGTTGCTCACTACGTAGACTGTACTTGCTGGATTCCGGCAGG
This sequence comes from Neophocaena asiaeorientalis asiaeorientalis, assembly GCF_003031525.2. Lineage (NCBI taxonomy): Eukaryota > Metazoa > Chordata > Mammalia > Artiodactyla > Phocoenidae > Neophocaena > Neophocaena asiaeorientalis. Next base: position 689,494 of record NW_020172108.1, read on the forward strand.
GATGGCTACCAAATCCCATACACTAGGCTTATTCATGTATTCAAAATATATTTACTGAGCACCTACCTTGAGATTGGCATAGACCCTGCAGAGGGTAAGTTAGTTTTTTTCACAGTAGCAACTTCCGTTTCACTTGGAAACTTTGTTTTACCAAGTTTGAACTCACTGTGAAACTGATGCATCTGCCTTCATGGAATACCCTAGTGGCCCCAAGAATAAAAGCAGATTCCTTAAGATATGCAAATAATCTGCTTTTAATCTTAGTAACACTGGGATTATAACCTCATTACACTGAATATACTTTTTTTTGCCTTTCATTTATCAAACAGAAGTTTTACATTCACTTTTAAACTCTCAGGTGCCATATGAATCAACCTCAGGAGAAGATTCAGATGGTTACAGTATCTTACGACAGACACCTTGGTCTCCTGTGCCCTTGTGGCAATCTTAGGAAATTTGTTTTCAGAGAGAAACGTTGCACAATGTTTTGTTTTGTTTTGTTTTGTTTTTTAATTGTTTTGGTCCTTTTTTTTTTTTTGGACATTTATCTTGAAAAAGAAACTTATAAAACAGGGGAAAAATAAGATCTGCCAAAGAAACAGCCACATCACAGAATATAGGGAGTTCATACTTTGGGTGAAAAGATACATGCTGGAGCCATTCTTATATAAATAACTTTCTATGATCCTCATTCTTCTCAACCTCATTCTCCTAGGGAAATTTCTTTCTACTTATTCAATTTTAAACCCTCTTATTACTGAATATCCTGTTGTTTGCACACAGATCCAGCTGCTCCAGAATAAGCCTCAATGACCTATTGATTGTTTTGAATTAAAGTTACTTGAGAAACAGCCAGTTTGGGGTGGGGGGTGATATATTAAAAACAAACAAACAAAAAACAACAACAACAAAATAAACATACTCTGACCTCCCTCTTTCATCTTGAAAGTGGGAAATAAATCCCCCATGTGAAGATATCCTCCCTATGCCAGGAGGATAGAAAGCATCCTTATTACCAGGGTTAGGGAATTCAAGGCTAAAGAAAGCGGTGTAAACATATTTTGTTACTTATTTATTAGCCTGTTACTCCAAGCACAAGCCCCTTTGTTTTGTTAAACTTTCACAAATAATTGTTTCTTTGTCTAAAAATTATACATAAACAACTTGCTTTGGTCACTTTGGGGGTTCCATTTCTATGAGACCTTTGTTCATGTGCATTAAATTGTATTTTTTCCTCTTGTTAATATGTCTTGTGTCAACTTAATTTAATTCTAATTAGACCAGTTACTAGACCAGCAAAAAGAACTTAAGAGGGTTGGGGGAAATTTCCCCCTTCCTAACGCTGTTGATTTCAAATCCTAACATTAACCCCTGCATTTACTGCAGCCCTTTATGGTTCAAGAGTCATGGCAAGAATACAGTGATTTATCTAGATCATGGAATCTTAGAAGATTTATAATCTCGTTATACCCAACAGGATCTCTTGACAATGGACTATATATGTCTTTCCAAATCTGACTCAAAACACATATCTTCACAAAGATTTGTAGGCTCCATATTACAGTGTCTTCTCTGATCTTTCTGCTTTGCTATCCTTCAATCACCAAAACAGAAAAGCAAAACAAAACAAAACAAACAAAACAAAACAAAAGCCCCATATCCATATACGAAACAGGAAAGAAAGTTTTTGGTCTTTGCTTTTCATATTTATCAGTTGCCTCTGACATCCAAAGCCTACCTCACATAAAATCAAGTCATGGTCTCCAACCATGCCAGAATTTCTAGTGTCTCCAATAGTATGTTCTGGAGATTTCAAGAAACTTGATAACATTAGGTTAAAATTTTTGAATAATGTTTCTTTCTTCCTTCTCTGTCTTTATGTCAAAGTTAACAAAAATATAATTCTTAAACCTTCAAAATACCTTACACTCTTTACATTTCCTCTCAGTTCCAAACTGAGCAAACCTCAACACCCCAAGTCTGTGCTACCAGCGATCCCACTTGATCTTCTTTCATCAAGATTTTTCTGCATCCATTTCACCTATTTATGGACTGCTACTAAATGAAACCTTCTACACTATCACATTCAATCTTTCACTTTTCTATTAAAACACAAAAATGATTTTCTTCTCTATCAATTTCAAATTCCTTTGCATAGTTTGGAAGCCCACCATAATCTGTCCCTACTTTGTTACAATACACATACACACACACACACACACACACACACATACACACCATACACAAACATACACCCCTATTTTACCAGTATTCCCCTATACTATATTTTTCATCTTAGATCTCTTCTTTACTTCAATGCACAATATTTATTTGTATATTCATATCTCCGTATATTTTTTCACTTTGTTTCCTCTATCTTCTCCTCTAAGCTTTCTGCTTAATCATTATTCTCATTCTTCTATTTCTTTAATACCAAATTCCCTTATGAAGTCTTTCTCTAATTTCAGCCCACACCATTGTCTCTCTTCTGCAGCAAGTGTTAGTAACATATAGGCTAGTTTTTAATTGTTCTCTAACTGCTTCCTGTGGAATAAATGTGTTTCCCTTAGTTTGACTGAGAGATCCTAGATTTATTCATTCAACACTTGATGCCAAACACTTTTCAGGCATTGTGCAAGACATGAAGTTAACAATTCCTGAAAGAACAATGGCCGAGATGACACGTACAGAGCAGGCTACTTTATACGGCTGCATGTGTAGGAGGCATAACTAATTGATCTCAGCACCCTTTCTTGATGACCTTGAAGGTGGCTTCAGAAGGGAAAACCAGTAATTATCAATCAGTTGGATTAAGGAGCAAGTTGAAACCTATTTGATATGCCTGACCTATAATCTAAATGAAAATGTGTGTGGGTGTGTATACGTGTGGGTAAAAATCAATCTCAATTCAGTTTTCTAAAGAGTGGGAACAGATTCTTATTTCTGAGTTGTATATCCAATATAATACCAGAAGAATCTCAATAGAGATGTGGGAATAGTTTATTAAAATGGAAAACAAATTTTATATTAATATTCAGGCCTCACAAACATTGTCTACAGCAAACTATGATTTACTCACATAAAGAATATAATAAAGTCCAATAGTCCCACATTGATTTATTTCTTGAACCACACTCAGAGATACAGAGCAACATAATTAGCATCAGCACCTTCAGACACAAAGAAAATCAATTCTTATGCATGCATCCATGTTAACTAGGAATCTTTTAGAATCTTCCACAGTGCCTGATTCAATAGATGGCATATAAAATAGAGAAACCTAAGTGCATCTTTTTATAATACATCTTGACAAATGTTGCAAATGCTATAGACCCAGAAAGAGAACCATGACAAACAGAAAATTCTATTACAGTATGATTAATTAGTAGAAGAACTTGCTAGTTCAATTACTAAACAGCAACCTTATGAAAGTGGTTAGTATGGATATATGAGTTTGTATTATGTATGAAATTAAGAGAAAGCATGAAGGAGAAACAAAGGGAGGTGGGAGAACAGTGGCACCGGCTGTGTATTAGGAGAAAAGAATTAAATGGTGACAATATTTTGGAGACATTATGGTACAAAAATTCAAGAACGTTATATTTTAGCATGACTATAACAATTAGTAGGTGGTTGTGAGGGAAATATAAATTGAGATATGCCTTCCTCCATAAATATCTTGAATGATTTAATGAGAGAAATTTCTTCTATAAAATGGTTAATAAAGACAAAGCATATGCTTAGCTAGATTTAGGTCTACAAACTGTTCTTCAGGCTTTAAAGAAAATATAATTTCCCTTACAAACCTTCTGGTTATCTCAACCTTCTCATCAGCTTGGACAGACTGATTCCCCTACTCTTAGCTGAAGGGTCATCAGCCATCAGAGTGGATAACATAGTGCCAAAGTGAAATAGTCAGACTTTTATTTAAATTTGATGGGAATATCTTGTCTTCCAGATTTTTTGTACAATTCCCAATTTTTATGATTTGCAAAGACCTAGACGCAGTCCCTCTCAGAATAAAAAACTCTGCTGTTTTTATCTAGATATATGATTAACTCTGATGGACCCAGGGCTTTATCATAACTTTTGATTGACACATGTATATCTGCATAGATTCAGGAAAGGGCTTTGCACCCAGATGGAACTTAACATAAATTCATGGAAGGTGAAGATACTCACTTGTTTTTTAAAGCTTTGCTTTAAAATTAAGACATAAAAATAAAGCATTAAGCTTTATTGTTAAAATAATGTTAGTTATCCATAATAGCCCAGCCTCCTTCTATAACTATACAGACAGCAAATTAGCTATGCCCTATAGTGCTTACAAGGACTATTTATTCCTCACAATTATATAGATAAGTAGATTAAAAAATTTAGTTGAATTAATTTTTTCTCCATCCAGGTATTTTTGTGCTGTAAAAAAGATTGGTTAGAAATGAAGAAGAGCCTTAAAAGTTACAATCAGAAGCAATTTTAGTATCTTAATTTTTTTCCCCATGGTGTAGTACAAACTGACCTACTTTGAAGCCTTTGGAACATCAAAATGTGACTGCAATGTTCTAACCAAGAGGCTGTATGAAACTAAGTGATTGAAGCACTTCATAATTGATGTACTTCATATGGATCCAACACTGCCCCAGTTTCAGCTTTTAGCCTTTCTGTCATTTTTTTTTTTATTGAGAACCTTCTAGGATAAAGTGAAGAAAACTCTATGAGCAAAGGGAGGGAGGGGATTACAAACTAATGGAAAAACGAAGCAAATTAATAACATTGATTTTGAATCTTCTTGATATTTAATATGTGGAAACAAAATAAGTTAGCCGAAATTTTTACTTCAATGAGAAAATGCTTAGCAATTTAGATTAAAACAGTAAAACCAGTGGAACTTGCCTGGGCCCACCCATCACATCCCAGGTATCAAAGCTTAGGAGAAAAGATGATGTAACTCTGAATTCTGTACATCTGAAATGAATTTGATTCAACAAAAGAATGTTCATTTTTTAAAGAACGTTTACCAAATAAAAAGTACAAATACCATATCAGGGAAAAATACTTTTGTAAGACGTACTTCCAATATCAGTTATTGTTATAAAAAGGTATAAAACTTAAAGTCTCTGGATTGCTGCCAGGTACTGTCCTTTACTAACTGTATACCTTTAGGCAAACCACTCCACTCTGAGGCTGTTTTCCTACCCTTAAGTAGTAATAACCATACCTTTGTAGGGGAACAAAATTTGCCATCTCAAAATGTTTCTTTGGCATGAGGATTATTTAAAACTGAAAACAATCAAGGCCCAAATGTCAGGAAGGAACTTTTACCTTTCCCCTAACCACCTAAAAGAATGTATATAGAGGACCTGTTCCAGGAAGGGAGCTATCTATAGATCACTGTAGTATGAACTAGATGCATAGACAAGGAGGAACCTAGCAAGTCTGTTAAAATTCTTCTCTGGTCTTATGGTCTCTGATGGCCCAGCAAACATTTGTTTAACAAATATTTGTTTTTCCACCTCCATGTAAATTGCCTTCCTCCCTTTTGAAGCCCCAAACTACTACCTCCCAACATCCTCTTTTGTCTTGAGGATGGTATTTAAGGCGAGGATTTTGGCCATTTTGACAAGTTATTCAGTTTTCCTGGGTCTCTCTCATCTAAATGTGTTATCAAACTTTTGTTTGATGTTCTTCTGTTAATCTGTCTCATGTCAATTTAATTCTTATATGAGCCAGAAAAATCTGGAAGGGTAGAGGAAAATTTCTTGCTCCCCAACACCTTCCAAACTGACTTCATAGGGCAGAGTAAAGATAGAATGAGAAAATGTGTTTTAAACATAGAAAACCATATATAAGTTTTGATTGGTATAAGGTATAAGGCTTGATTGACATTATATTGGTCATTACAAGCTTACCCAAATGGCAAACATCCGACTGCGACTTTAACTACAGTCTCATAATCTGTCATTTTATAGATGATCTTAAGGATGGGAACATGAAAGAAAAAGAAAGCATGGCTACCAATCTGCAACAGTATTCAATCAGTAATATTTTGAGATCAGCCTTTTGACATTTTCAAGAAACGAATACTGATCTCACAGTAATCCAACGAAGGTTAATAATTTATATTTACAAACAGTGCCTAAGAATATCATGACTGAGATTCTCTTCTGTTTGAAAAAGTAGCTCAACATGGTATATGTCAAAAGAGCTTTTATTTGCAAACATTACATTCTTGTGCAAATCATTTCTTCTCACATACACCCCACTGGTTTGACCTTATATACATTTCCAAACAGGCATGGATCTGGCTAAGTCAAAAAAGTCAACCGTGTGTGGATAAAAAATAACAGTGTCAAGAGTGTCCCTCATTATCCAGTTATACAAGGGTTAAATCACAACCCACTACAGCCACCCACTGACAGTATACCCTGAGGGGAATTCAGGATGAAAAACACAGGATGAAACATTCTGTGCTTTGAATAAATGGCCCCTAGAAACTTAAGATGCATACCTCAGGAATAATTTCAGTGACCCCATATTCTTATATCTTCCAATCCATAGAACAGCACAAAAATGATTAACTTAAGATATCTGTTCCTTGTGATTAGCAGTAATCTTTAACCAAGATGTATGCTTGACTACATGTATTTCCCAGCAACCCCACCACCCCAAATCATATGTATACTGGCTTCTCCACTACCTCCTAGGAGTTAGTTAACTGAGAGCTACTGAGTGGCTGTCTCCCAGGCTATAGTGTTCAGCAAGACCTTGAATAATACTTAAACTCACAACTCTCATGTTGCTTTTTCTTTGACGCATGAGACGAATAACATCTGTATCAAGTACTATGCGTAACATCTGTATCAGTACATAGCCTCTCTGAGCAGAGGGACAGGAAGAGAGATGGAGACAATGATTAGTGAGCAGAGAGGGGAGAGGAAGAAACTTTCATTTATCCCAAAGAATGTTTCCTCAAACTGGGCTAACATTTTTCTGGTTGGTTGCACCAGTGGGAAGCTTTTAAAAGATTGTAGAGCTCTGCCATTGTTCTCAGTTTTGTTGTAACTTTGGGTTTGCTAAAGTTACTGAAAACCTTGCTAAACTGGAGCTATAGATGCAAGCCTAGACTCAGATAAAATCATCAGCCCCTTGTGTAATAGCCTTTTGCACCTTTGTGTATCCTATTTCTCTTCTGTTCCCAGAAAGCCCACTATCTTCATGGCACAGCAGATTCTTTCTAAAATCTAAAGTTTCCTGTTAATATGGTAATGGCTTATGTTACCTTTTAAAGGTTAATTTCTATTTTTAAAATATAGCTTTAAAAGGACAGTGAATAAATCCTTAAAAGTGAATCTTCAGATTATACAACCCCCAGATGAAGGTATATATATATGTGTAGGAATCTTATTTTTCCAAACTATACAGCCAATCAAATACAGATAAAAGTAATGTCCATTCATGTAGATAATTTAGTTGCAACAATATGGTAAAATTAGGATTCAATATTGGTGACCAGAGTGTTAATACTGTTGAAGTATTTCTTGATGCCAAGTATCTAGATGACTATGACGAATATTCAAATATAAAATATGCAGAGCTGAACAAAAATGATGACATGCAATGACAATAAATTTGTAGCTCCAACTCAAGTATGCATGCAAAGTCACATTTTTTCATTTTTAATAAATAAAATTAAATCTGCCTTTAAATCAGAAAAGTCAATATTGTAACAGAGAAGGACAAACCTGACTCCATGTGGTGCTTGGTTGCCTATGCTTAGTCATGCTGACTTTGCACTTTTGTCTTCTCAGTAAGTAAAAGAATGATCCTAAAGCCTGAAATACACATAATAGCCCTTTCTCAAGGCTCTGCCTCCCAGGCTTGACCTTTAAGGCCGTAACACTTTTCATTCATATAGAGATTAAAAGTTGCAGAACAGAAAATAACATTTTTCTTGTTGAAGATTTATAGGAACATCATGACCATACCTACGTGGACAACTGCAAGAACAAAGGATTATCACCAAGAGGTCTGCAAAAACCAGCCACATTCCCTCCTCTTTCAGTCTAAAAGAAGCCTGAATTCTAACTAAGGGAAGATGGTTCTTTGGGACACTAGTCCACCACTTTCCTGGTCTGCTGACTTTCTGAATAAAACTGTTCTTCTTGCCCCAACACCTCGTCTCTCTATTTATTGACCTGTTGTGTGCCTAGCAGTACAAGCTTGGACTTGGTAACAATATCAGGCATTATTACTCCCTTGAATTCCTCACTGCTTTCCCCTTATGCAGAGCAGAATATTCAGAAAAGCCTCTTTTGTGGTTAGTCTGCTGATTACTACTGAGATATTGCCATCCCTGTCTACTGAATTCTTGAAGTTTGATGAGTCTTTTTCTATGTCATATTTGGGCCTTTTTCTAAAACTATGGATTTGTCTCAGGGCCATATGTACACTTGGAAGCCATATTTTCCAAAGTCTTGCTATCATCTGTGTGTGCTGCAATAAAGCAGGGCATGAATGAATACCATTTGTAGAAACTGCCAACCTCTATAATCCTGCCAGTCTATAGGAAATATCTCCTTACCTTTTGCATTTCTCAAAGATACTCCCCCTCTACCCATTTCCCTTGCTGTCTCAGGATCCCAGCGTAACTTCATCAGTGCATGTGAGATTTTGTCTTTGCAAAAACACTTAAAACACAGAAATACAAAAGGTCTGCTAATATGCTTGGTCATGTTTGGTCATGACGATAAAGGAAAAATAAGAACGTATCACTACGAATTAAAACCTCAATACATTAACCTTTATCAACATATTAAGTGTTCTTTTTTCCCCACCTACAAAGTGGAAGTTTTATCAACTTTGGATAATTTATTTTCTCTTTTTATGCCTGCACCTCTAGCCTAGCCCTTTGGTTAGTGATTTGAAATAGATGTAATCTTCTTAAATGTTACTAGGACCCTTAGATCCACAAAAAGGCCCCTACCCAGGACCCCATGCTTTAGAGGATATTTATTGCAAAGAATCAAATTAAATTGTTACAAAGTACATAGTCATGTCATTAGGATCTGGTGCTCAAAGCTGACATAGTGCAACCCTGACACCTAAAATCACTGCCTTGACTCACACCAGCCAGGCCCAGAAAAGTATTGGTTCATCTCTTGCCCTATGTTCCTGAACAAAATGCAGAGAGGATTTGAATATTAGAAAGTCTTAGATAAGAGGGGAAACCTTGACAAATTCTTCCTCTTACAGGGCATGAATCTCAGTATGCAGAGCATTCATTTTCTTCCTTTCATTTGTATTCCAATTCATGATTCCAAAGATATCTGGGAATTAGCAAAGTCTTTGCAACAGTTGTACAAGGTGGCCTAGAAATGAAACCAAGCAGAACCCAACTGGGCACTCCCAGGTACAAAAGCCATTCTGTGTCTCCTTTTTCTTGTTTGTAGGAAAAAGGCTTCAGCCTCCTAGACCTTCTCTGAGTTCCAAAGGGCAGATTCAAGCAGTTACTAATGAGGGAAGTGAGGGAATGCAGAAAGAAGGAAAAGAGGTTAAGAAATAATAGCGCAAGATCCTGGTTACTCCCCAGGGGATGTGCATAGTAATCTGATATGTATCTCCAATTTTTTTCTACAGTACCTGGGGCCCCACTCAGGTGTAGAATGGTAACTTCAGGCTGAGCATAGCACATGTACTCCAGATGGTGGAACCAGAAGGCTGATAACTGAGATTCCTGGAACACCATCTTGTTACCTCACCACCAACCAATCAGAAGAAAGTCCCACATCCTGCAGTCCCCGCTACCACCACCACCAAATTTGCCTTTGAAAACTTTTCCTTCAAACCCATCAGGGAGTTCAGGGTTTTTTTAGCACGAGCTGCCCATTCTCTTTTCTTGGACCTTGCAATAAACCTTTCCCTGCTCCAAACTCCAACGTTTCAGTTTGTTTGGCCTCACTGTGTGCATTGGGCAAAAAAACTTAGGTTTGACAACAGAAACATTGGCAATATCAATGTATATTTCTCTCAAATTTATATATGTAGTCAGCAGCCACAGGGGTTGGTTCCAGGACCCCCAGGGATACCAAAATCCATAGATGCTGAAGTCCTTTATATAAAATGGTGTGGTACTTGCATATGACCTATGCACATCCTCGTGTATACTTTAAATCATCTCTAGATTACTTATAATACCTAAAACAATGTAAATGCTATGGAAAGAGTTGCCAATGTACAGCAAATTCAAGTTTTGCTTTGTAAAACTTTCTGGAATTTTTTTAAAAAGTATTTTGATCTGAGTTTGGTTGGTATCCAACCATGGATGTAAAACTTGCAGATTGGAGGGCTGGTTGTATGTATATTTATGACATTTATATATATCACATAACATAAAGAAAGCCTGACATTGATTCTTTACATTGGCAATGATATTGGATATTGGAAACTAGAATTGTGAGCACTATTTTGGTAAAAGTATTTGATAAGAATTAATAAAATTTTCCAAAAAACTCTTAATTTATATTTATATAAATGAATTTTAAAATTTATACTTATTAATTATAAATTGTATTTACTTCTACATTCAATAGAAAAGTTTGGATATTTGAGAAGAAATGAACTTAAAACTACAAGAATAGCATTGTATTCTTTACATTCACTTCAATTTATAATTTTATGTATTATTTTCAAAGTTTACATACTTTGAACAAAGTTAAATTCTTTTATATCATCACTGTCAAAAGAATATAAGTTTCTAAAAGTATCTATTATGAAACCATGATCAGACAAGAAAAAGCAAAATAAATACAAAGTAATTTATAAGTCATGGGTGCCATTGTTTATTACTCATTTAAACATTGTAGTTCCATTAACAGAACACTTAGATTGGCACAATAAAAATTAAATTCAATTAAAATTTATATCTTGCCTACTTTTAATCTTATAAAACCATAGCTTTACATATTTTTTTCATGTTTTACCATGAAAGTATACTGTTCAATGAGCAGATAGAATGTATTTTATTTAGCACTTTGGTGGTTTGGATATACAGCTTTCAAACATTTAAACATCTTACATGTAGGTCTCTCTTTGTTTTCAGGCCCTGGGCCTTTCAAATATTAGAAGCAGGCCAAAGGACTGGAAGTGTAAAAGAATGTGAACAGATCCATTTTCCCTGATGCTGACCTTTAAAATTAGCCAGCAGACCTAAACATGCTTGATTTCCAGGCCTCAAAATGTACCTGTTTATATAACAGGTAAATTTCCAGGATTCCTCTTGTTCTGTTTCCCAGTTGTTTCATTAAAATTCCACCTCTATTCTGTTGTTAACTCTTGGTTCTCTATACCCCATCCTAATTCCCCACCTCTGGCTTGTAAATGAACTTTGAGCACTCTCCACTGTTTGGTCTTCAGCTTTTTATATGTAGAGATGAATGTTGTTTTTTTTTTCTTTTTTGTAATGCAAGTACCTAACTTGACCTTTGATTACTGAGGCCTCTACTCCCAAGAGGCATCCACTTCACTTCAAGTTGGCTGTCTTGAATAAGCACAGTGCCAGTCACAGGGCTAGACAAGGAGCAAGGCCATGCCCCTCTTCTCTATCAGCTTCCTTTGTTTTATTGTTTGATTTCAATAACTGACCATTGGGTGGCTTGTTTTTTCTTTTCCCATGTTTAAATTCTCCCTCTTATGTTTTAAATCCATCCATAATACAGTGAACCCCCAAAACCCTAGGCCTGCATCTTCAACCTCAATAAAAGTAGAACACCAGGCCTGCGTTTCCTCTCTTTCTACCTTTAACCTTACTGTGTGCCCTCAGGTGTGCCATGTAATTTCCAGGACTTGAAAGCAATAATTTTTTTTCTTTTCTTTTTTGTGGTACGCGGGCCTCTCACTGTTGTGGCCTCTCCCATTGTGGAGCACAGGCTCCGGACGTGCAGGCTCAGTGGCCATGGCTCACGGGCCCAGCCGCTCCGCGGCATGTGGGATCTTCCCGGACCAGGGCACGAACCCGTGTCCCCTGCATTGGCAGGCAGACTCTCAACCACTGTGCCACCGGGGAAGCCCTTATTTTATTTTATTTTTTTCTTAATAAATTTTTTTTCTTCAAAATTTCCTGATGGTTATTACTGAGGACATCTTGCAATCCTAATAAAAATCACACAGGCCAGGTCAGCCACAACATTGGTTATTGATAGGCTGAGACCAGCACAAAACACTTTGATCTCAGATTGCTTGATTCATCTCTATTGTTGATAACTTCCCTGATGGCTTAGGTAGTGAGGGTCAGTTCTGGCCACTTGGGAGCCTGTTCTTAACCTTGGAGACTAAACTGGCATGTGGCAAAATAGCTCAGATTTCAACTATAGCTGGAGGGTTAGACAAGTTAAAACCAATCCATCATCACCATGGAAACAAGAGAAAGGAAATAACTTTATCATAGAAAGGAAGAAATTTTTTCTTTCTATATAAAAATTCCACATAAGAATCTACACTTACAAATGTGTAGGCCTCCCTGTGAAATCTCATTTCTTTACTCAAATTAAAGGATGTCCCTATCTCTGAAATAAACATGCTAAATATTAACTGTCACATATATTTCTGTACCTTGTCATTAAATTTTAATGTTTGATTGCTCAGTGAAATAACATTGAATAAATCAGCACAAATAAATATCATCATCTAAAATTCCATGACTTGCATATATTATCTGTCACCTCAGCCTTACTTTTCTGTGCTTTAGAGAAATAACAGATAATTAAATTACCAAGATATGCATGAGAAAAACAAGACAGCAACTAAATACCACACTTTTTTGTGAACACTTGTCCTTTTGGCTGTGCAGAATGCAATCCCTCCATTATTGACACCCAAATTCCTTTTGTATGCTGTCTAAATTTTGGTCAAGTTAGTGTCATTCTGGTGCTACAGAAGCTCCTGGCTACACACTCTCTGAACCTCTTACCATCATGCAACCAAGAGTGGACCAAGCTCACCTACAGAAATGGTAGTAGATGGAGTTTTGATTTTGAGTTAGAGATGCCAGACATGAGGAATAATTTGAGGCAAGACCTGATTTACAGTAGATGTGCACCAGTATGGTTCTACTGGGTTTTTTTAGCTAAGCACCAACTTGATGGATTGGTACCCTTGTTGTACAAAGAGATGTGTATTTTGAAATCCACCCACCCCTAGTTAAAGAGAATCCTTTACAGAAATAGTGATGCCTGCTGTCAGACTACTCCAGATGTGTACTGTGTTTTTCCTGTCTGTTTGTCTCTAGAGGTCCCCTGGATCTATTTCCTAATTCTTGTCATATATATCTTATCATGTAGATTTCTACTTGTCCTGTGGGCATTCAATTCCATTCTGCCTGAGGCAGGATTTGTTTTCTTTGCTTGCAGCAAGTATCTTTGACCTATCTTACAATATGCTGTCTCTTGAGAAATAATATTTTTAGAAAATTTTATAATCAGCAAATTAAGTTGATTCACATTCAAGAGTAACCTAAAACAACCACAAAACTTATATAAAAATGATCCCAAGAAATAATTCTAATAAATAACAATGGAATGCACATGTTTAGAGCATTTCAGAGTGCTGTTTTTATCTCTTGCTTTCTTTGATAATGATAACAAGCAAGTGAGACTAGAAGGTCAGAAAATGTTATCCCAATTTTATACACAGACACAATGGGATTGAGATCCAGAGAGTCTAAAAGGCTTGTTTTGCTGCAGAGATAGTTAGACATAGGCCTGGGGCTGGAAAGCAGCCTCTGGACTGTTAACTGAGAACTTTTGAAAAGGAAATTTATAGGTTCAATTTTCTACATGCAGCCTATAAAGGCACAAGCAACATTATCACCTACTATCTTTACTAGATATGGAAGTAAAGTAAGCAGGCTTCCTATATACTGGAATCATGTTTTAGTTGCTTAGGGCTTATAGTGCCCTGGACTAACAAGCAGTCACCCTGCAGTAATGTTCCTGTTACCCAGTTAGAGTCACTGGATCATTTGTTAGAGAATTTCAAACATCAAGAATTATGTTTATTTATCTATATAAAAAGAAACTTGCGTTCAGATGAAACTTTAGGCACAAACTCAATATGTAAACGGAGAAACCCTGATGCGCTTATTGAAGTAAAGCTTGTCGACTAGAGCCCTCTGATCCCCACACTTAAGGCCCCTCTGTTACCCAGGTCTCTCAGAAAAGAGGGTAAATACTGGTAACTTAGCCCTGTCCCCTGTTTTAGAAGTGAAAATGTTCAAGCACAGATAAATTAGGTGATTTTTTTCAAGCCCAGCCCCATATAGGAATTTTATGGAAGACATGGAGCCCTGACTCCAAACAAGTGTTTTGTCTTGTTTGTTTCTTTCAAATTCAGGGGAACACCTGTATTTCCATCCTATTCTCCAAAACACTACCTCAGAGGTAGATCCTGCTCAGTGTCTGTGAAGATGAGCTTGAAAAGCCACTGTAGTTATACAAGTTGCATTATCTTCAACTGACTTGTCTGCTTCTTGAGGGTGGAACCTCTGCTTTCAAACACGTTTCTATTCCCCATGGCTAGACAGGCCACATAACTTAGCTTCCAAACAAGAATACTTTTGTGAGTGAAAGGAAAGCCATTTATAATTATAACTGGAGAGAAGGCCAGGCAAATTAAGACAGATGATCACCCTGTCCATGGTACCCATTATGTTCTACATAAAAGTAATTACTCTATGAAAAAGACATTTTAGCATTCAAGAGGCTCCATCTTGCCCTTAATTATTCAGAATGTCAAAATAAATTCTACACCACTCAGAGGTATAAATAGTCCCTGCTTCATGAGAAGAAACTCAGTCACTTGGACACATAAGTAGTTCCTACCTGGTCTGCTTGGAAGACTCACATCTGAACACACATGAGGAGAGACTAAAAAGTGAGGGGATTTCATTGTAAAATAAAAATAGTAAATAATCTGAAATAAAATTAGTGAATAAAAAAAGAAAATGAATATTTGTTGAGTTTAGTTTTCTTAGAGAATTTTCAGTGTTTAAGTCCTTGTTACTCCCTCCCATAAACACAATTTCCACTCTGGCCTCACTTACATGCAGTACATTCTGGAGGTGGTCAAGAGCCAATACTGGGCTCTTTCTCAGCCCTTACAGGTACAATTTCATGTGAAACATTTATGGGATGTCCTTGCCCTTTCAGTCACCTGTCTGTTCTCCTTAGTTACAGAACAAATGACTTTCTGACCTGCTGACTCTGGGCCTTAGATTGAAATAATCACCTTCTACTACCACCTAAATGACTTGGGTGCCCACGTTTGCATGTGACACTGATCACTCCAGCTCTGCTCAACACCACAGTCAATTTCCAATTCAGGAGAAAAGAGTGATTGTTCAGCTGGTCAGTGTATGTTTTCTTGATTCCTATATGCTTTTTCTTGCAAATTTGTTAATGGTATTGCAGAGATGAGAAAGAACCTTATAAATTAATTTTCATTTCCATCACTATTCTTGGCAACAGGTAAAACTTATGATCAGAAAATGACCATTAGACTATCATAAGAATATTTTATAAATCAATGTTTAACATTTACAAATGAATCTATGGAGAAAAGAACAAAAGCTAAAAAACAAAAAAGATTAAATTTTTATGAACCAGAAGAAGGTTAAAAGCTTATCTAGAAAGTACAAAAACATATGTTTTGTACACTTTTGGGTTTTTTTTTATTCTATTTCACAATGAAGGAAGAGAAAATTAAAATCTAAAGTATGATGGAATTAATTTTCTATTAGAGAACGCTTCCATTTCTTTAAAACTTTTAATTTTCACTTTTTACACTTCTTACACTTGAAAGATTTTTAACTGGTATCCAAATTATTACAAAGTCCCCAGTCAAAGAGCCATTTTGGCCATGGAGCCTATCCTACTGGCTTGCTCAGGCAGGGAAGCAAATCCACAGCTCTGACCAACTGCTAAGTCCCACCCAACTAGGAAGCCTGGCCAGGGAAACTGACAGCAACGAAGTTCATCCTACAGCCCTGTTCAGGGAGCCAAGCCAGCAGCCTTGCCCAACTCTTGAGCATAGGTTCTGGACCCACATAACTAGGGAGACTTAATATTGACCCTGGGCAGCCTCATGGCCCAACCTACTGGACGACAAATTTGCAGAGCTCAGATTTGAACCCTGCCCAGAAGATGAATCAAGCCTACCACCCTGCCCAACACAGCCTGTGGCTTCCCCCAAGCAGGGAGCCTGGTCAGTGACCCCGGCCAATTACAGAGCATAGTCTCCAGCCTCACTCAACTACTGGATACAGCTAGAGGCCAATGGCACTTTTTACAGAAATAGAAAAAGCAATCCTAAAATTCTTATAGAACAACAAAAGGTCCTGAATATCCAAAGCAATCCTCAGAAAGAAGAACAAAGTGGAAGCATCACATTCTTTGATTTCAAGCTATATTACAAAGTTATAGTAATCAAAATTATATGGTATTGGCATAAAAAGAGATACATAAACCAATAGAACAGAATTGAAAGCCTAAAAGTAAACCCATGTGTATATGTACAATTAATATTTTATAATGGAGCCAAGAATACTGAGTAGGAAGATGACAGTTTCTTCAATACATGGTGATAGGAAAAATGGATATTCAAATGTAAAAGAATAAAATTGGACCCTATATTACACTACTCACAAAAATTAACTCAAAATAAAGACTTAAATCTAAAACCCGAAACCATAAAATCCTGGAAGAAAACATAGAGAAAAAGCTCCTTGACACTGGCCTTGGCAGTGATTTTTTTTTTTTTTTTTTTTTGGGTATGACACCAAAAGTTCAGGAAACAAAAGCAAAAATAAACAAGTGGGACTACATCAAACTAAAAAGCTTCTGCACAGCAAAGGAAACTATCAAAAAAAAAAAAAAAGAAAAAAGAAAAAAAAGGAAAAGCAACCCATGGTAAAAGATAAATTATTTGTAAACTACATATCTAATAAGGGGTTAATATTCAAAATATATAAGAAACTCATACAACTTCAATAGCAAAAAGACCCAAATAACCTAATTTAAAAATAGGCGAAGAACCTGAATAGACCTTTTTCCCAAAGAAGATATTCAACTGGTTAACAGGTACATGAAAATGTGCTCAACATCACTAATCAGCAGGGAAATGCAAATCAAAACCACAATGAGATATCACTTCACACCTATTAGAATGGCTATAGTCAAAAAGACAAGAGATAACAAGGGACAGTGATGTAAATTGGTGCAACCACTATGTAAAACATTATGGATGGTCCTCAAAAAATTTAAAATAGAACTACCATACAATCCAGTAATTCCACTTCTGGATATACAACCAAAGGAAATGAAATATCCATCTCAAAAAGATGTCTACACTCCCATGTTCACTGCAGCATTATTTACAATAGCCAAGACATGGAAAAAACATATGTGTCCATCAATAGATGAATGAATTAAGAAAATGCTCAATGGAATATTCAATGTTCAAATATTCAATGGATTATGCAACTATAAAAAAGAAGAAAATCCCACCATTTACAAGAACATGGATGGACCTTGAGGGAATTATGCTAAGTGAAATAAGTCAGACAGAGAAAGAAAAATGCTATATGTTAAATTACATGTGGAATCTATAAAAAAAAAAAAAACTCACAAAAACAGAGAGTAGATTCATGGTTGCCAGGGACAGGAGGAAGGGGTGGGGTGAGAAAACTGGAAGAAGGTAGTCAAAGGTACAAACTTCCAGTTACAAGATTAATAAGTTCTGGGGTTATACTGTAATGTATGGGTACTGTAGTGAATAATACTCTATTGTATATTTGAAAGTTCCCAGAAGAGTAGATCTTAAAAGTTTCACCACCCCCAAAAAGAAATTTTAACTATGTGAGATGTTAGATGTGTTAACTAACATTATCGTGGTAATCATTTCCCAATGCATATGTATATCAAATCATCACAATATACACCTGAAATGGACACAAAGTTATATATCAATTATATCTCACTAAAGCTGGGGAAATAATAAGATAAAGTGAGGGGAGAGATATAAGTTAGTGATTCTATATAAAAAAGAAAAAAAAAAAGCCCCCAGGTTTGACAGATTAGAAGTTATTACCTAAAAGGACTCTCAATTTTCAAACCTCGATGGCTCAGAGAATAATGCTGTCATTAACAGAAAGAAAAACTCACGAGATGGGTTCGGGGGTGATGCAAGATTATAGGCTTAGTCTTACCCATGTTGACATTGAGTTCCAGGGAGACATCCAACTGGCAAGATCCAAAAGGAAAGAATGTAGGACTAAAGCTAAATATAAAAAGAGACATAAAGATTGGGGGAAGGAGGGAGTGTCATCTACAGAGAAGTTTTAGCTGAATCCATGAAGATGGTGGAGGCTGCTGGAACTTGAAGCTAAGGTCACAGGCTCAAAGGAAACTTCATGTAGCCAAGTATACAGGTGTACTGTTAACTTCATGAAAGAGTGAGAATATATTTTTTCTTCAAAATATGCAAAGCAGAGAAAGAAAGTACAGTCATGCTTCATTTTATCGCACTTCATTGTGTTGTGTTTTGCAGACACTGTTTTTTTTTACAAATTGAAGGTTTGTGGCAACCATGTGTTGAGCAAGTCTATCGGTGCCATTTCTCTAACAGCATTTGCTTGCTGTCTCTGTGTGGCATTTTGGTAATTCTCATAATATTTCAAACTTTTTATTGTTCTTGTTACTACTATGACCCACTCTGAAGTCTCAGATGATGGTTAGCATTTTTTAGCAATAAAGTATTTTCTAATTAAGGTATGTACACTCCTTTTTTAGACATAATGCTGTTGCACCCTTAATAGACTACAGTATAGTGTAAACATAAATTTTATATGCACTGGGAAACCAAAAAATCATGTGGCTTGCTTTATTGTGATATTCACTTTGTTTGCAGTGGTCTGGAACTGGACCTGCAATATCTCTGAGGTATGTTTGTGTAGGTGAAGTCACTAAAACTGTTGAAGAAGAGAGATCTTTTTCTATAAAGAAGGGAGCAAGCTGTAATTAGATACCAAATACTAATGAAAAATATTCCACTGTGGAGATTCAATTGGAAATCAACAAGAAGTCAATAAGAAGACTGTTAAATACTTATAGATAGCCAATGAAACAAAATTTAAACTGCTATAGATACAGCATCTTTACTTTTTTTTTTTTTCTTCTAACATTACTAGAAGCAGAGAAATCAAACAAAGTGAGCCCTGGGGAATAGAAACCAGAATGGTATATAGCACAAAACATCCAGTGATAAATCCTATAGGTGACAGCAAAATCAATGTGGAAGAAACAGACCATAAAGTCTATACTGGGGAATGAGATAAGCAAATTAGAAAGGTACTAAATGATCAGAAAAAATGGAGAAATAGAGCTCGGACCAAAATGAGAGAAGAAAAGTTGGGAAGAAATACAGTGGTAGAAAAGGATGAGGGTAAGAAAACTGTGGTCAAAGAGAAAACACTTTTAAATTCAATGTTTTGGAGGTTGTGCAGCTCTTAGTAATGACAGGGCCAAGGCATTGTTATTTAATAGCTAAAGTAGAGATGAAGTTCAATGGAAAATGAAGACAGGTAAATGCCCTCTCCCATGCTCATTTGGAAGAAAGTTCTTTGAGTGCTTACTCCACAGTGCCTAACAGTATGTTATACGTCTCAAAGTACTCAATAAGTAACAATGGAAAAGAAAAAAAAGTGTAGTCTAATTCTCTAGAATACCATAATACCAAGTATATACCATAGAGCAGCTGTTCATCAAATGCATATACAGCATATTGGAGGAGAGATCCTCAATTACACAGAATATTGTTTGAGAGCTTGTGCCATATCTGAGACTTCATGGGCCATTCCACCGTTCTATTAGACTGGCTGTTTCTGAACATTGCAGTAGACGATAAATCATTGAATCTCATGGTCATGATAGTATTGTCATACTTCTTTGCTATACAATTGGTCCCTTGATCAAGACAACATTGCGCAAAATAATGTGAAAATGAGTAAGGAATTTTGAAATCCATCACTGGCAGAGAATAAAAGCCTAAATCTAAAACATGTATTGCTCTATGAAGGCCAAATTATTTCCCCTTTCAAACTGATTCATTAGGTAGCTGGTTTGTCATCACTAGAAGTTTGGTGTTGCTCTCTCTTGCTGACAGGTTAGGTACTCAGCAGATATAATGTCCAATTTAGCCTCATTGGAAAGGAACTCATTTCTAGATACAGGCACAGCCCACATCCTTATTTTAACATCCACTATGGTTATTTTGGCCAATTGGGAAAACACTGAAGTGGCCAAAGACACAAGCTAGCAGATTTCCAGAGGATAGGTTATCCTGTGAAATTGTACTGGACGTCTCCTCCATGGTGAGAGAGACAATGATTCACGTATTTTGTACTCCTCCCATAATTCCATCCATATACCTCTTCCTAGACCCCATTATCATGTTCCTTCCTTGTCGCTGATCCATCAGCTTGACTATCTCTGTTTCTTATTTATTCTGGGCATTTCACATACATGGAATCATACAATATGTGATCTTTTGTAACTGGCTTCTTTCACATAGCATAATGTTTTTTCAAAGTTCATTCATGTTGAAGCATATATTCAGTAGGTAATTAGTTTTATTGCCAAATATTTTCACTGTATGGATAGTTTGTTTATCCGTTTGTCAGTAGATGGACATTTGAGTTGTTTAAAGTTTCTGGCTATTATGAATAATGTTATGCAATCAATCACACTGTGCCGGTCAACACTGGCATCTGTTCTGCTGCATGTTTCTCTCTCTGAAGTGTTCTCTGCCACCAGCAATCTCCTTAAAGATAATTTCATAGCCCTGAACAGATTTTCAAGATATCATATTGACCATGTCCCCAGAACTTAGCAAAAATCCATTCAAGTCATTTTTACCTGATGCAAAATAGGCAGAAACCTAATTTATTAAATATCATAAAAATTAGATCACCACAGATAGGTTTTTGCACCTGCATTCTTGTTTAAACACTGTATCATGAATATCTTTATTATTCAGTCCCTATAGATCTACTTTATTCTTTATAAAAGCTCTATAATATTATGTTGTAGAGCTCTACTAGAATGTATTTAATTGGTCAACTATTTTGGACATTTTGTTTTATCAATATTTTATGCTGTAATGAACATGTTCATACATTTATGTTTACGTACCCGTGGCAAAGTTTCTGTAAGATAAAATCCCAGAGAAGGGCTTACTGGCCAGAAATTCTAAATATCTCAAATTAATTTTTAATACCATCCACTATCCAAACAATAGAAAAACAGCCCTTTCACCTGTGCCAGACAGGAGGCACTATTTCCCCACACTTTCACCAATACTGGACAATATCAGTAGCTTTTGTTAGTGTCAATATGATAAATATACAATGGTTAGATTAACAGTAAATTGAGCCATTATTCAATTCAGTCGTATTCCATTTTTGTTTTTGTGGGTTTTTTTTCCATTTGAGGAGGCCTGGTAAAGTGAAGTGATTTATGCAATTCCTTTCTTTACTAAACAGGTATAGGGAGAAGCCAATGTGATTAAAATGCTGTTATTTAATTTTCATTGATGTCCTATGAACAGCCTCTCCAAATGATACTTTTACCACTTAGAAAATAAATGAATGAAACAGCAGGTTTAAATATAGATAATCTTTAGGTAAGTAGGTAGATACTGATATGTAATAGTAGGTAATACCTATTATGGTATTTTAAAATACCACAGGTAAATCGTCAAGTAACTACTTGACTGAGGACAGTTACCATCACTGAGCTTTATTATGTAATCAAAGAATGTGGTATAAATATAACAATTTTCCATTGATTTTGAAGGGGTTACAAAATGCTCATCAAAATATCCTTGTTGACTAAGCAGACTTTTCTAAGTTGTAAAGAGGTTTCCTCTCAAACTGAACTTTCTTTGCTATCTGCAATAATGGGGCTTACGTGAATATCCACTTCTCTGAAAGAAATGAGCATTTAGCAGCTGGAGAAGAGGCCCATTTTAGAACAATAGACGTGATGGTTATGAAATCTTCCATTATCTCTCACCCAGACGCAAGACATAAAACATAGATACTTCTCTCACTGAGTCCATGTCTGCCACTTGAAATAGCAAAAGAAGTGAATTGTTTGATTCGGTTACTGTTAATCACTGTTATATCAGATGGAGTTCTTGGTTGCAAGAAACAGAAGCAAACCATGAGTAATTTAAGCATAAAAATATTTTATTTAGAGAATATTAAATAGTCCACAGAATCTTAATGTGGGAGTGATGGGAGTGGATGAAAGGGAAGGGAAAAGGGAAGGCAGAGAACCAGATTTGGGGATACAGAATTAAGAAAAATTCCCCAAAACACCATTGCATCTTGAAACAGATCTTGACCGCGCAGTCAATGCTGGACAGAGTAGAATCTGCCACAGGGACTGCTGCCAGGATTGCCTCTTATGACCTGATAGGACCTCTGCTACCCATCTCCAGAGTGCATCCCCCAGGTCTGCTTCTTTGTTATCATTACCTTCTCTGTCAAAGGCTAATGCAAGTGCACGACTAAGCAGAACTCCAAGGAAGATTGAAGAATATGTGTCTGGCATTTTATGCTTTTATATTAGGGTGGCTCTGTGCCATACAGTAGGTGA
Source organism: Neophocaena asiaeorientalis asiaeorientalis (assembly GCF_003031525.2). Taxonomy (NCBI): domain Eukaryota; kingdom Metazoa; phylum Chordata; class Mammalia; order Artiodactyla; family Phocoenidae; genus Neophocaena; species Neophocaena asiaeorientalis. The sequence goes on from NW_020172108.1 coordinate 712,203, forward strand.
TTAGTCAAACATAGGGAGAGAATCCAGAGGCTGGGAATCCAGAAGGATGACAAATATTCATTGAAATTCCAGAATATCAGGAGTATTTCTTTATTAGGGCTGAAGTTAAAATTGTTCCTTAAATCTTTTTTTGATGATAAAAATATTTATTTGAATGAAAGGACTACGGTACTGTTAATTTTTTTTTTACTCTCTTTTTGTCATTATTTATGTTTCCTTTATTTTGAGGACAGCATATGCTCGGTCAATTTCCAATCTGATTGTTTTAGTTCATTTGACCTCTTAGAACTATTGTATTAACTATTATAATTATACTTATTTCTGCATCTTTGTTATTGTTTTCGATTTGTCAAAATTATTTGGCTTCTACTTTTCTTCTTTTTTCTTTCATTGGAGATTTTTCCTTTATGGATTTATATTTAACACATTCTCTTCCATTTTTTGGTTCCTTATTAAATCCTATGCATATATTTCTATTCATGTCTCAATATATTAAACCTATCAATACTTATATCACTTCCTGGATTAAGACAAGTAACTTAGCATGTTCTCACATAATTTTCCACTGTCTTCTCAAATCTAGTGACTCCACTGAGAAATTTAGTGACAATCTCAGGTATATTGAAATACCGGCTCCAATTTTTTATTTATCTCTCTATCCATGTCCTTTGCATGTAATATCACAGTTCCTCATAAACAGGCTTAGAGTACTCTCCATCTCCTTAAATTTGGATTTGGCCACATGACTGACTCTAGTCAATATAATGTAATTGAAATGATAGAGTGCCAGTTCTGAAAATAAGACTTAAGAGACCTCCTGGGTTTCTACTTTCCCTTTTGCAACCCGGCCATTATCATAAAAAGAGCTTCCCCTGATTACTGCTGCCCCTCAGCCTAAACTACAAAATGAACAGAGGCAAAGGAGATCTTTTGAGTTTATTTTATGTTAAAATTATATCTTCATACTCAATATTTCCAATTAGTTCTTATTCATACTAACTCATCTCTTTGAGGGCCATGTAATTATCAAATGTCATAACTCTTAATGCTTCTGAAGTAGAAGAAAAATCTAGATTTTTAGCTTGTCCCCCTCTAGGTGAGTTTTGGGAGGAAGTGGTCTCAAGGCAAAATGTTGCATTCTAGTGCTGTATTCCAAGTTACCTACTGTGTATTTTTCCACCTCTGCCATCCCCTAACCCACCAAAAAAAGTGACATACTGTACATTAGGCACTGCTTTTTTCTGAGAAGCCATAATGCTTTTTTTACATTATTATCTGGCTTGGTGACTTTGGAGGCAGAGGAAGCTCCAGGCTCTGCTGAACAGTCTGAGATCACTGTAATAATTGGTTCACCCAATTCTTGGGCTGCACTGATATACGGTTATACAATTGTTAGCCCTGGTCTGGATCAATAGCTTTCCTGACCCTTGGGAGTGATGGTGCAGGTGCAATGATGGTCTACCCAGTTTATGTGGACAACAGATATGGGTATAAAGAGAAAGCTTTCACCCAACTAATTACGTGACCTCGCTATAGGTTCCATAACACCCAACATACACTCTGGGGCCCCAAATCTTTAGCTTTCCCAAAGGTTTTTTACTTTTTTATGTTACTTGCTAAAATTGATTCTAATGTCTACCTGCCCCTCTGTTTCTTGTGAGACATGTCCCAAAATCTAAAGGGACCAGAATTCTTTGTAGTTCACCATCATGTGCCTCAAATATTTTTTATAAACATTACAATCCCCAGAATTATTGTGAAGAAGATCATTTCCTGGTATTACAAGGCAATTCCCAATGATGCATTCAAATTAATTGTTCAGCACATGAATTTGAAATAAAACCAGTAACCATCTGGAAGAAACTCCTTTAAACTTTATTTTGTTGATTTGAAAAGTAAATACCAAATACTCTTTTTTTTTTATCTCTTTGTATGGTCCTTTCTTGACGAGCCTATCTAGGCATATCTCCTTGGCTATGTTTTATAATATTATGCTTTTTATTCTGTCATTGCTTTATCTCAATCAGAAATAATCCTAATTTAAAACTTTGTTTATTGCTTGTCTCTCTCCATCAGGTTGTAAACTCCCTGAGGGTCCTTATCACTCTGTGTTTTACTCAAAATGCCTAGGAAATATATCTTACATAGTAGATACTTAATGAATATTTGTTAAATAGATGAACAACTCTTATCTGGGAATTAAATGATCTTATTGAGTTACTGGATTTCACACAAGACATATAGAAGGTCACTGTTGGAACTTTCTTGTACTTTTCTTGGTGTTCACAATAAATCCCTGTATTACCTTGTTGGAGCTGTAGTTACAAAGCACCACAAACTGAGTGGCTTCAACAACAGAAATTTATTGTCTAATTGTTCTGGAGGCTAGATGTCCAAAATGAAGGGGTTGGTAGTATTGGTTCTTTCTTTTTCTTATATTTTTTTAATTGGAGTAAAACTGCTTTACAGTGTTGTTAATTTGTGAGGGCAATTTGTGAAGAAAGAATCTATCCTAGGCCTCTCTCTAGCTACAAAGATGGTCATCTTCATGTTCACATAACATTTCTCCTTGTATGCATGTCTCTGTTTCCAAATTTTTTCTTTTTATAAACCAGTCATATTGGATTAGTTTCCATTCTAATAATTTTATTTTACTTTATTTTTTTAATTTTTATATATATTTTTTATTGGAGTATAATTGCTTTACAATGGTGTGTTAGTTTCTGCTTTATAACAAAGTCAGTCAGTTATACATATACATATGTTCCCATATCTCTTCCCTCTTGCATCTCCCTCCCTTCCATCCCCCCATCCCACCCCTCTAGGTTGTCACAAAGCACCGAGCTGATCTCCCTGTGCTACACGGCTGCTTCAACTAGCTATCTATTTTACGTTTGGGAGTGTATATATGTCCGTGCCACTATCTAACTTTGTCACAGCTTACCCTTCCTCTTTCCCATATCCTCAAGTCCATTCTCAAGTAGGTCTGTGTCTTTATTCCCGACTTATCACTTGGTTCTTCATGACCTTTTTCTTTTTCTTCTTCTTCTTAAATTCCATATATATGTGTTAGCATACGGTATTTGTTATTGAGCATTCTTTCATGGGTTTGTTGGAAATCTATATATCTTTTTTGGACAAATGTCTATTTAGATCTTCTGTGCGTTTTTGGATTGGATTGTTTGTTTTTTTGATATTGAGCTGCATGAGCTGCTTGTAAATTTTAGAGATTAACCCTTTGTCGGTTGCTTCATTTGCAAATATTTTCTCTCATTCTGAGGGTTGTCTTTTGGTCTTGTTTATGGTTTCCTTTGCTGTGCAAAAGCTTTGAAAGTTTTCTGCATACAGGTATTTTGTCTCCTTAGGTAGGTTTATTCCTAGATATTTTATTCTTTTTGTTGCAATGGTAAATGGGAGTGTTTTCTTAATTTCACTTTCAGAATTTTCATCACTAGTGTATAGGAATGCCAGAGATTTCCATGCATTACTTTTGTATCCTGCCACTTTACCAAATTCAATTATTAGCTCTAGTAGTTTTCTGGTAGCATCTTTAGGACTCTCTATGTATAGTATCATGTCATCTGCAAACAGTAACAGCTTTACTTCTTCTTTTCTAATTTGGATTCCTTTTATTTCTTTTTCTTCTCTGATTGCTGTGGCTAAAACTTCCAAATCTATGTTGAATAATAGTGGTGAGAGTGGGCAACCTTGTGTTGTTCCTGATCTTAGAGGAAATACTTTCAGTTTTTCACCATTGAGGACAATGTTGGCCTTGAGTTTGTCATATATGGCCTTTATTATGTTGAGGAAAGTTCCCTCTATGACTACTTTCTGCAGGGTTTTTATCATAAAACGGTGATGAATTTTGTCGAAAGCTTTCTCTGCATCTATTGAGATGATCATATGGTTTTTCTCCTTCAATTTGTTAATATGGTGTATCACGTTGATTGTTTTGTGTATATTGAAGAATTCTTGCATTCCTGGAATAAACCCCACTTGATCATGGTGTATGATCCTTTTAATGTGGTGTTGGATTCTGTTTGCTAGTATTTTGTTGAGGATTTTTGCATCTATGTTCATCAGTGATACTTGCCTGTAGTTTTCTTTCTTTGTGACATCTTTCTCTGGTTTTGGTATCAGGGTGATGGTGGCCTCGTAGAATGAGCTTGGGAGTGATCCTCCCTGTGCTATATTTTGGAAGAGTTTGAGAAGGATAGGTGTTAGCTCTTCTCTAAACGTTTGATAGAATTCGCCTGTGAAGCCATCGGGTCCTGGGCTTTTGTTTGTTGGAAGATTTTTAGTCACAGTTTCAATTTCAGTGCTTCTGATTGGTCTGTTCATATTTTCTATTTCTTCCTGGTTCAGTCTCGGCAGGTTGTGGAATTCTAAGAATTTGTCCATTTCTTCCAGGTTGTCCATTTTATTGGCATAGAGTTGCTTGTAGTAATCTCTCATGATCCTTTGTCTTTCTGCAGTGTCAGTTGTTACTTCTCCTTTTTCATTTCTAATTCTATTGATTTGAGTCTTCTC
>NW_020172108.1:717169-717513 GCF_003031525.2 Neophocaena asiaeorientalis asiaeorientalis
CCAAGATTTTGGATCATCTTTACTATCATTATTCTGAATTCTTTTTCAGGTAGACTGCCTCTTTCCTCTTCATTTGTTAGGTCTGGTGGGTGTTTACTTTGCTCGTTCATCTGCTGTGTGTTTTTGTGCCTTCTCACTTTGCTTATCTTACTGTGCTTGGGGTCTCCTTTTTGCAGGCTGCGCGTTCGTAGTTCCCATTGTTTTTTGGTGTCTGTCTCCAGTGGCTAAAGTTGGTTCAGTGGTTTACATAGGTTTCCTGGTGGAGGGGACTAGTGCCTGTGTTCTGGTGGATGAGGCTAGATCTTGTCTTTCTGGTGGGCAGGTCCACGTCTGGTGGTGTGTTT
>NW_020172108.1:717712-862441 GCF_003031525.2 Neophocaena asiaeorientalis asiaeorientalis
AAGAAAGAAAGAAAGAAAGAAAAAGAAAGAAAGAAAGAGGATAAAATAAAGATAAAATAAAGTTATTAAAATAAAAAATAATTATTAAGAAAAAAAATTTTTAAGTAAAATAAAACAAAAGGACAGAACCCTAGGACAAATGGTGAAAGCAAAGCTATACAGACAAAATCTCACACAGAAGCATACACATACACACTCACAAAATGAGGAAATGGAAAAAAATAATATATCTTGCTCTCAAAGTCCACCTCCTCAATTTGGGATGATTCGTTGTCTATCCAGGCATTCCACAGATGCAGGGTACATCAAGCTGCTTGTGGAGTTTTAATCCACTGCTCCTGAGGCTGCTGGAAGAGATTTCCCTTTCTCTTCTTTTTTCGCACAGCTCCCGGGGTCCAGCTTTGGTTTGGCCTCGCCTCTGCGTGTAGGTCGCCAGAGGGCGTCTGTTCTTTGCTCAGACAGGACGGGGTTAAAGGAGCAGGTGACTCGGGGTCTCTGGCTCACTCAGTCTGGGGGGTAGGGAGGGGCACAGAGAGTGGGGCGAGCCTGCGGCAGCAGAGGCCATTGTGACATTGCACCAGCCTGAGGCGCGCCGTGCATTTTCCCGGGGAAGTTGTCCCTGGATCACAGGACCCTGGCAGTGGCAGGCTACACAGGCTCCCCGGAAGGGGGGTGTAGATAGTGACCTGTGCTCGCACACAGGCTTCTTGGTGGCAGCAGCAGCAGCCTTAGCGTGTCATGCCCGTCTCTGTGGTCCGCACTGATAGCTGCGGCTTGCGCCTGTCTCTGGAGCTCCTTTAAGTGGCGCTCTGAATCCCCTCTCCTCACGCACCAGGAAACAAAGAGGCAAGAGAAAGTCTCTTGCCTCTTCGGCAGGTCCAGACCTTTTCCCAGACTCCCTCTCGGCTAGTCGTGGTGCACTAAGCCCCTGCAGGTTGTGTTCACGCCGCCAACCCCAGTCCTCTTCCGGAGCTCCGACCGAAGCCCGAACCTCAGCTCCCAGCCCCGACCGCCCCGGCAGGTGAGCAGACAAGCCTCTCGGGCTGGTGAGTGCCAGTCGGCACTGATCCTGCGTGCGGGAATCTCTCCGCTTTGCCCTCCGCATCCCTGTTGCTGTGCTCTCTGATGAAGCACCGAAGATTTCCCCCTCCGCCAGCCGCAGTCTCCGCCCACTAAGGGGCTTCTAGTGTGTGGAAACCTTTCCTCCTTCACAGCTCCCTCCCACTGGTGCGGGTCCCGTTCCTATTCTTTTGTCTCTGTTTTTTCTTTTGCCCTACCCAGGTACGTGGGAAGTTTCTTGCCTTTTGGGAGGTCTGAGGTCTTCTGCCAGCGTTCAGTAGGTGTTCTGTAGGAGTTGTTCCACGTGTAGATGTATTTCTGGTGTATCTGTGGGGAGGAAGGTGATCTCTGCATCTTACTCTTCCACCATCTTCCTCAACCGCTAATAATCTAATATTAATTTAATTATCTCTGTAAAGACTCTATCTCCACAGAAGGTCACATTCTGATGTACTAGGTTAGGACTTTAACACATGAATTTTGAGAAGCCTGTCCAACCCATAACAACTACTTACATTTCTATCACAGTACTTCTCTTATTGTGTAATAGTAGTTTACTTGTCTTTCTTCACAATTAGACTTTAAGATAATTTGAACACAGACTAGTCATTCAGTAAATATCATGGATACAAGTGAATATATTCTCTGAAGAAAAATCACAGATCTTAACACCCAGCTTTAGCCTTTCCTACAGTGCTTCTTAAAAATAAGCAGACAGCCTCCTGCTTCAAAACTCCATCCAAACCTAAGCACCCCTTTTCTAGGCTTTTCCTACCTTTTACCATGTTGTAGTGAATTTATGAATGAGTGAATCTGAGGTCCTTGTTAACACTGAAAGGGCAGGGCCCTGAGTTAATATTCATCTTTATACTCCCAGTATCTGTTGCCATGTTTGGAGCATAATAAATGTTCAATGTTTATTGAACTGACAGAAACCAACAGAATTATGACCCAGACCAAAGAAGTAAAGACAAAAATCATTTCCACATGAATATCTTTGGAATGGCTGCAACCTCCTTGACTCCAGGACGCAAAGATCTTTCACTGTTGTCCATTTAATCAGCTTAACCTTCACACTCTAGCTGCCTCCTATCACTGTGTCCCATGAGAAGTGGAAGTCAAGTTACATTCAAAGCAAAGTGAAATTATTTAAGGTCTGGTCCCTGTTGTCAGTTCCCAGGAAAAGAAACAGTGTCACATTTCACTATCTGTATGGTACAACAACAATAAAATAAATAATTCCCTTACTTTGGATCCTAAGGCTGCAGTGGCATAGGATTTTTGTGGGAAGATGCGTTTGTAAGAGAATTTGGCAACACAGAAAGTGCTGCATTCCACAGTTTTAATGACATCTTGGCATCTTCTAAATTCCCATTCCAGATGTTCCAGTAGGGGGGTGGTGAGGGTGTCTTCCAGCAGTGGACATTTTTTGCCTTGGAAATTCAGCAAACACCATAGCAGTGTGTAGTTTATCCTCATCTCCAGATAGATATGCTAAAATGAATGCTTCACTTGGCACAAATTTGAGGACGCTCATTATACTAGGAGAAATCATGCATCACAATAAAAGGAAATGTCAGATTTCACTTAATATCGACAACTTGCCTTAAGATATATTTTTATCCTAGACTCCTTCTGTGAAGCCTGCAGTCTTGAGAGAGTAAATGAACAAAGAAATAAGAGTATAGATACATACCAGGCAATAAAACCTTACGTAAAATATCAGAGACACTTTAGCACTTTATAGAAGCTAAAGCAGCTTGGGCATCCCCCCGTATGTGGATAAAATGTGTGCTGAATCCTGAACAGTCTTTCAATTTGCTATTGAATGATAGAGTTTTGTTTTTCTTTTTCTTTTCTTTTCAGTAAAATTTAACAACCTATTGTGACATTAAAATTGTTCTCTTCACAATTTCTATGGTGCCATCCTTGATTTTATGCTATAGGATCTCCTTATGGTTGATTTTGTAATTTAAAATTAAAAACTTCCTTTCAACTAAGCCTTAATGGAGACAGTTTCAAGTCTTGCCTAACTTTGAATATGGCTCTTTAGGAGGTCTCAGGAGATTTTGCCCCAAGACATTCTCTCCAGATGTGTCTCTGCAGTTTAGGATTACATTTATGCATGCTTATATTCATATTTGAGGCAACCAATAACTCAGTAATGTTTTTACTGATCTTACTTTTAAAAAGGAGAGCTTAATTGGCAAAAAGAGATTGGTTCTGTCTGGGTGTATTTGATAAGGTAGCCCCTTAGGAAAGATCATTAGGCCCTAATTGGAAAAAGGAATAGGTCTTATCGCTGTCCCCTTAAGCTGTTTCTGCTTATCTTATCATGCGGGTGGTGGTGGAGCTCTGTGTTTAGGCATAAGGTTGACCTGGATTTCATGGAATCATATGCGGTCTGGGGACCAATAAGAGACTGTTGCTAGGGAGACATTGCAATGTACTCTAATTAAATCAGAGTTGACATAAATGTTTTAAAAAGAGGAGGAGAGGAAATTCTATTTGTGTATTTCTATCACTCTCTCTACCTCCTTTCCTCTCTCCCTTTCTCTCCCTCCCTCTCATGCTATTAGATTTAGGTAGTCTATGTGTTTCTGATTGTAGTACTATTATTTTTACCTCTTATTTACCTAAAACTGTTTTTTTTTGGTTTGTTTTTTTCCCTGTCTGTCTTACATTCATAAGTCACACTTTTCATTCTGTTGCTGAAAGCTCGGCCCCTGTGCACCGGTGTAGAATCGAATCTCAGAGACAGAGTTTTGGGTGAAGTAGAAAAGAAAAGAATAGCTTTATTGCTTTGCCAGGCAAAGGGGGACACAGTGGGTTCCTGCCCCAAAAAACTATGTGTCCCCACCTGAGAGGATTTAATGAGGAGTTGTATAGCAATGTTCAAGGGCGGGGCTCCTGATAAGATTAGGGTGTGTGCGGGGCCTTCACTCCTCTCATCTGGTCTCAGGTAATTTTCTTGATGAGCTTCCCTGGTTCCTTTAATGTAGGCTCAGATGGTCCTTCTTTGGTATAAAGAATGATGACATCTTAAAGAGCTTAAAGACATTGTTATGTGTATCCCTTGAGGTGGAACAAAGACCCAGTCCCAAGGCTACATTATTGTTTCCTAGCTGCCCCTCCCCCATCCCTGCATCTCCTCCGTTCCCTATTGGTTAGAATCTGCCCTTTCAAACTCAGGGCAAGTCATGTTGTTCAGAGTCTGTTTCCTACAAGAAACGAGGGACAGAAAGGCTTCCATGCCCAGGAGCCACAAAGGATCCTGCTGGGTTTTAATGCTAGCTACTTTATCACCTTCTACCAACAAAATCACTATCTCTCAATCCATCATGGATAAACTGCTAGTGATTCTGTTAGTCATAAATCTAAAATCATAAAAATATTTCATCAAATATCAAGGGTTCAAGGTGATAGGAATAAAGTGCTCTACGTCAAGGCAGCAGTCTTCGGAAAAAGTCTGGACAGGATCCCAGAAACTGAAATGTCTGATAGTATGTCTATCCACAGGGTAACTCACTTGTGCAGAATTCTACTTAATAGGAATCAACAGAAACTCCTAAAATATGCCAAGTTATACAAAATCCTCAAAATAATACAATGCCTGTGGCTCAATGATTATTTATTGACTATAAATGAATAGGAACTTAGTCTTTGCCTTTCAGGAAAAATAATATAGTATGGGTCCTTTAAGCAGTTCAAGAATGAGTTAGATGAATCATAAATTTATGAAAACCTCAATGGTTAGAGAAAATTCATGCTCATGCCCAACCACAATCCCTCATATACTCACAAATCCTATATCCCATTAAGAGATTATCTCCCTATTCCTACTGTGAATGATGTTGAATCTTTAATTAAGCTAAGTATTAAAAGATGAATTCTTTGTTGAATTTTGACATGCTTAAAATTTTTTCCATGATACAGAAGAAACTCTGTGTCATTTACCCTAATTTCTTGTCTGTGCTTTGACTAATGTTTTAATACATTGCTATGCATTTGTAGTAACAGATCAGATAATCCAAAAAAATTAAAAATGAATTCTCAGTTTTATTAATAATCACTTTAAATTAACTCTCTTTCTAAGCCAAGAGACTGGAGCAACATAAATAAAGCTGTTTATTGCTGATGATAAGGCCAAATTAGTTCTGTCCACTATTCCACTATGTTGATAGGTGCCTTTGTCTTTCCAACAAATGATTCTGATCCCTGAGCACAGTTAGTAAGAGTTACTGATGTGGCTGCCCCTCCTTGAGCCAAGGCCTGGGATGGACTCATTCTTAATCCCATTGAAACCATTTTCTCATTTTTTTGTGGGTCCTAGCTCCTGTGGACTCAGGGTGTATAAGCCTGGCTCCTGGCTATGAACGGAAGGACAGATCAGGCACTGATATGCAGCCTGACTTCCTTTGATTTCAGAGTTGGTATTCACAATGTAAGAGCAAAAAGTCTCGAGAAAAAACACAGTTTAGGGCTTTATAAAAAATTTTTATTGGAGTATAGTGGATTTACAATGTTGTGCTAGTTTCAGGATAGCAAAGTGAATCAGTTTTACATATACATATATCCACTATCCACTATTTTTTTTAGGGTTTTTTCCCATATAGGTCATTATAGAGTATTGAGTAGAGTTCCCTGTGCTATACAGTAGGTCCTTATTAGTTATCTATTTTATATATAGCAGTACCACAATCATAGTGGGGAACTTTAACACCCCACTTTCACCAATGGAAGGATCATCCAAAATGAAAATAAATAAGGAAACACAAGCTTTAAATGACACATTAAACAAGATGAAATTAATTGATATTTATAGGACATTCCATTCAAAAACAACAGAATACACTTTCTTCTCAAGTGCTCATGGAACATTCTCCAGAATAGATCATAGCTTGGGTCACAAATCAAGCCTTGGTAAATTTCAGAACATTGAAATTGTGTCAAGTATCTTTTCTGAACACAATGCTATGAGACTAGAAATCAATTACAGGAAAAAAACTGTAAAAAATACAAACACATGAAGGCTAAACAATACACTACTTAAGAATCAAGAGATCACTGAAGAAATCAAAAAGGAAATCGAAAAATACCTAGAAACAGATGACAATGAAAACACAACCACCCAAAAACTCTGGGATACAGCAAAACCAGTTCTAAGAGGGAAGTTTATAGCAATAATCCTACCTCAAGGAACAAGAAACATCTCAAACAACCTAATCTTACACCTAAAGCAATTAGAGAAAGAAGAGCAAGGAAACCCCAAAGTTAGCAGAAGGAAATAAATCATAAAGATCTGATCAGAAATAAATGAAAAAGAAATGAAGAAAACAATAGCAAAGATCAACAAAACTAAAGGCTGGTTCTTTGAGAAGATAAACAAAATTGATAAACCATTAGCCAGATTCATCAAGATAAAAAGGGAGAAGACTCAAATCAATAGAATTAGAAATGAAAAAGAAGTAACAACTGACATTGCAGAAATAAAAAGGATCATGAGAGATTACTACAAGTAACTATATGCCAGTAAAATGGACAACCTGGAAGAAATGGACAAATTCTTAGAAAAACACAACCGTCCAAGACTGAACCAGGAAGAAATAGAAAATATAAAAAGACCATTCATTAGCACTGAAATTGAGACTGTGATTAAAAATCTTCCAACAAACAAAAGCCCAGGACCAGAAGGCTTCACAGGTGAATTCTATCAAACATTTAGAGAAGAGCTAACACCTATCCTTCTCAAACTCTTCTAAAATATAGCAGAAGGAAGAATACTCCCAAACTCATTCTATGAGGCCACCAACACCCTGATACCAAAACCAGAAAAAAATGTTACAAAAAGAGGAAACTACAGGACAATATCACTGATGATCATAGATTCAAAAATCCTCAACAAAATACTAGCAAACAGAATCCAACAGCACATTAAAAGGATAATACACCATGTCAAAGTGGGGTTTATCCCAGTAATGCAAGTATTCTTCAATATACACAAATCAATCAATGTGATACACCATATTATCAAATTGAAGGATACAAGCCATATGATCATCTCAACAGATGCAGAAAACGCTTTTGACAAAATTCAATACCTATTTATGATAAAAATCTCTCCAGAAAATCAGCACAGAGGGAACTTACCTCAACATAATTAAGGCCATATATGACAAACCCCCAGCCAACATTTTTCTCAATTGTGGAAAACTGAAACCATTTCCTCAAAAAAAGGAGCAAGACAAGTTTGTCTACTCTCATCACTATTATTCAACATAGTTTTGGAAGTTTTAGCCACAGCAATCAAAGAAGAAAAAGAAATAAAAGGAATCCAAATAGGAAAATAAGTAAAACTGTCACTGTTTGCAGATGACATGATACTATACATAGAGAATCCTAAATATGCTACCAGAAAACTACTAGAGCTAATCATTGAATTTGGTAAAGCAGCAGGATACAAAATTAATGCACAGAAATCTCTACTTGCACTGTTGGTGGGAATGTAAATTGATACAGCCACTATGGAGAACAATATGGAGGTTCCTTAAAAAACTAAAAATAGAACTACCATATGACCCAGAAGTCCCACTACCTGGCATATACCCTGAGAAAGCCATAATTCAAAAAATTCACGTACCACAATATTCACTGCAACACTATTTACAATAGCCAGGATATGGAAGCAACCTAAGTATCCATTGACAGATGAATGAATAAAGAAGATGTGGCACATATATACAATGGAACATTACTCAGCCATAATAAGAAACCAAATTGAGTTATTTGTGGTGAGGTGGATGGACCTAGAGTCTGTCATACAGAGTGAATGAATTAAAAGAGAAAGAGGAAAACAAATACCATATGCTACCACATATATATGGAATCTAAAAAAAAAAGATTCTGAAGAACATAGAGGGAGAAGAGGAATAAAGACACAGACGTAGAAATGGACTTAGGAACATGGGGAGGGGAAAGGGTAACCTGAGATGAAGTGAGAGAGTGGCACTGATATATATACATTACCAAATGTAAAATAGATAGTTAGTGGGAAGTATTCACATAGCACAGGGAGATCAGCTCCGTGCTTTGTGACCACCTGGAGGGGTGGGATAGGGAGGGTAGGAGGGAGACGCAAGTGGGAGGCGATATGGGGTATATGTATAGTTATAGCTGATTCACTTTGTTATACAGCAGAAACTAACTCAACTTTGTAAAACAATTATACTCCAATAAAGATGCTAATATATATATATATATACTTTGCCACAGATATAATTTAATTAACTTGCTATTTTGCTATCTTGCATTCACTGTTCATTCCCGTCATATTTATATGATAAGTATGGACAGCTTTGTCTTTGGGAATTATGTTCTCTGAGTTAGCATTATGGAAATGCAGAGAGTGACCCTGCCTTGGTTTATTGGGTCATGTCAAAGATTGAAAGGTCCCAGATGGCTGCACGTTCTTGCAGTATGCAGGTTTGTTGCTCGGAGACCATATTGATCTTTTCCAGCCTCTTTGCAGATGGCCTCCATCTACTTTCTGGTGATTGATTATAGTCATTTACAGCATTAAGTGGTTAGAAGCTTTACCTTGTCTTCAATATTTATAAAGTTAAAAATCTAATCATTTGAGCTTAAAATGCTTTATGGAATTTCTTTTTTTTGCCGATAGCAGCCTATCACTTGGAACGTCTGCTCGTTTAGTCTGGCCAATTTTGAATATGGTTAAACACACATATATTTTCCTACTTTAATATAAGTACAATGTAATTATCAAAACCAGCTGGTTTGTATTAACCAAAGTCACTTTGCTTCTTTTTTGACATGTCTGCCTCGTCCACCTCTTTGTCTTCAGAAAGCTTCAACTAGAATGGCCTCTCTCAAGATGATTCTGTTTCAAACATTAACACGGTTCCACTTGTGGAAAATAACAGAAGACTTAATAGTACCTCAGTGCTTTGATGTCTGGTCCCTAAAGGTCAAGTTGGACAGTGCAGTCAATAACTGGATAGCTAGTCCAATGAGGACACTGTCTCCTCTCCCTCTCTCATAGTCCTGGTGGAGGAGTTCACTAAATTAGTATGCTGCTGTAGTCAGTCAAGTGGAAGCCGAGACACAATTCATGTTTTCTGATTACAGCGCTCCATGATGAAATACCTGTTATAAATATAGTTCTGTCTAATATTTTAAAGTAGATTAAAAGAATCAGATGGAGGCAGACTTGAAAAGGCCAGCTTTTTATTAGATCTGTGAAAGATTCCATTTAAGTGGATACTTCAGCAATACTTTGCTTCGCTTGTCATGTCTGAGAGAGGGGGACTTTTAAGACCCTAGTGAACCTTGACTTCTCCTAGGTTTCCAGGAGAAATGGAGATGTGATGGGAGTTTTCATAAAAAATAATGGTAATAGATACCAGGTGCTTATTTTGTGCCATTGATCTCAGAGACAGATAGGTACAGGGCAGCGCAGGGGATGGGGGGGCTCTTACTTTTCTTATCCATCATAATGACCTTTTTAGGTAGGCATTATTATTTTAAATAAGATGAGTATATTTGTTATCAAACCAAATGTGGGTCTACTCACCCCCACGCAGTAAAGCCAATCCACTGATACTGGGTTGTGGTGAAGGAAAGTGCCACATTTATTGCAGGGCGCCATGCATGGAGTCCAGGCAGCTAGGGATCAAAAAACCCGAATTCCCTGATGGCTTTTGGGGAAAGGTTTTTAAGAGAGGGTGAGGGAGGGGGTTTGTGGGGTGTGTGATCAGCTCGTGGACCTTCTTCTGATTGTTTGGTGGTGAGATAATCTGGAGTCAACGTCATCAACCTTCTGGTTCCAACCAGTCTGAGGTATACATGCTTGTGGGCAAAATAGAGTTAACTTCTTCTACCTGGTAGGGGTTTCAGTATCTGCAAAACAGCTCAGAACCAGAATATTATCTATAGCCTTTGAGGAGGAACTAAAGCCTTGACTTTAATGGCCAAACAATTATTATTTTATATTGCTTGAGTGTTTTGCTTCATTCCTGCATTTTCTCATTTCTCTGATTAAATTTATTATTTGGAACTCGGGGAAGGCCTAGGAGGCTAAAGTTTTTCTACAACAAGAGGCAGGCAGAGGACATGGGGGTCTTATTAAAAATGAGAAGGACCCTGTCAGGCTCCTGAGCATGGAAGCCTTTCTGTGTCTCCCTTTTCTTGTTTGTAGGAAATATGCTTCAGCCTCTTTGAGTTCCTTCCCTGAGTTCCAAAGGGCAGGTTCAGACAGTTGCTAATCAGGGAAGGGAGGGGATGCAGAGACAAAGGAGGAGCAGTCAAAAAACAATAGTGGGTCTTCCCCACAGTTGTTGGCACAGTGGTTGAGAGTCCGCCTGCCGATGCAGGGGACACGGGTTCGTGCCCGGGTCTGGGAAGATCCCACATGCCGTGGAGCGTCTGGGCCCGTGAGCCATGGCCAGGGAGAGGCCACAACAGTGAGGGGCCCGTGTACTGCAAAAAAAAAAAAAAAAAAAAACATAGTGGAGTCTTGGGGCAGGGTCCTAGTTCCGCCTCAAGATATGCACATAACAATATCTCTGAGCTCTTCTGCAGAACGAAAACCCCCAACAAATGGAAGATGTTAGCTACTTGATGCATTCTTCAATCCAGAGAGAAGGTCACAGTTTGATAACCTCGAGAACCATAAAAGTGCATCAGGAGACCATCTGAGACCAGATTAAAGGAGTGCTGGGCCTGCACACACCCTGATCCTTATCAGCAACTCCACCCTTGAACCATTGCTATAAAACTCCTACCAAATCCCCCTGGAGTTGGGACACACAGTATTTGAGGGCACTAGCCTGCTGTGTCCCCCATTGCCTGGTGAAGCAACAAAGCTATTCTTTTCTATTTCACCCAAAACTCTGTCTCCAAGATTCGATTCAGCACGGGTGTTCAGAGGCCGAGTTGTCAGCACCACTATCCTGGTAAGGCCCCATTATGTTTCTGCTTGGTTACATATTCAGGCACACACCTTTCAAATGATTTGCTAAGGTCTATGCAGCTAAGAAGCAGTTGATTGAGCCAGGATCAAACCCAGGCCGTTTGAAGGCAGAGCCAGAGCTCCTAACCACCACCATCACACTGTACCTTGCAGGAATGGTGACTCATGTCTGTCTGGACCTGATCCAAGAGCAAAACATCTTTTTAGCAAAGCTCCTGTGTAATCATCAGAGAACTTAAGCGACTCTCATCACTCCACTCACCTCATCATCAGCCCCTTGATGCTTTGCTGACAGCAGCCTCCATCGAATATTTTGCTAACCCAAAATATGGGTCTGAGGACTTAGTCAGGGCAGCAGCAATAGGCCTCCCAATGGAGAGGCTGGAATAGGTTTCCAAACCGTGACTGTAGAGCAGGCTTGTCATTCCCTCTCCTGTATGAACAATGATCATGCGGTCTTACGTTTCCACGTTCCCATTCATTTATACATTTTAATTCAGTTACAGTCACCTCACCTTCCTAGATGCCCCTAATCTTCTCCCATGAAAAATATAGAGATGATTAATAACTTTAAGGCACTAAGAGAGATGCTGGGAATTAGACAGTATCCAGTATTGGAGATTGGGCCACAGGGAGCACATTCCTATGGATTTAGTTCTCTTTCAAATTCTGTCAGTGTAATTTTTACTCCATAAAAGCTAACTCAGGTGTGCTTCAAGCCAATGATTTTATTCTTTTATTGTCTTCTGAAAACAAAACCCAAACTGACTTTCTCAATGAAGGAAACTTCTTATCTCATATAACTGGAAAGTCCAGGCATAAATTTAATATTAGGCCAGACTTAATCTAGGAATTCAAACAATACCATAAGGTATTTGTTCCTCTCCATCTCTTGGTTTAGCCTTCTGCTGGTTGGGTTTATCCTCAGGCTACCTATGATGGTCCCTGGCACTTCATGGCTTACTTCTTTCTGCCAGTAGTTCCAAGGGAAAAGGCATCCATCAAAGTCCTGGGATTCATTGGAATCAAATCAATTTGGGAGATATGTATATTCCTGCACCAATCATTGTTGGAACAGGATAATTGGAATTATGCTAATGGATCAATAATGTGTCAGTGATCAAACTAATCCTCCTGATATATCCCTGAAATCAGGAATGGTGCCATTTCTGAATCATACAGACCAAGAATGGGCAAATAACAGATAACACGGAATACTGAGAAAGAGTGTCAAATATCAATTGTATTTACTTGCAACTGAATACAGTTTCTGTGAAAAGTCATATTAAAGTTGTAGAATATGTAAGCAATGACTATTACCTCTTCTGTAAAACCAGTCCTGACCACTGAGGGAAATGACCATTTCATCCTCTGTGCCCCTACAGTTCTGTCCCCCCATCATATCATCACAACCCTAAATGAGCTAAATCACTTGATAATATATATAGTTGTCCCCCCTTATTCATGGGGGATATGTGTCAATATCCCCAGTGGATACCTGAAACTGCAGATAGTACCAAACTCTATATATACTATGTTTTTTTTCCTATCCATACATACCTATCATAAAGTTTAATAAATTAGGCACGGTAAGAGAATATCCAAATTACCAACATCACTACTCTTGTGCTGTGGAGCCATTAAGTAATACAAGGCTTACTTGAACACAAGCCTTGCTGAAATACCATGACAGTCAATCTGATAACCCAGCCAGCTACTAAGTGACTAAAGGGTTGGATATGCTGGACAAAGGGATGAATTATATCCCTGGATGGGACAGAGGGGGGATGGTTCAAGACTTCATCACTATACTCAGAATGGCATGCAATTAAAAACTTACAAATTGTTTGTTTCTGGAATTTTCCATGTGATATTTTTGGAACTTGATAGACCTTGGGTAACTGAAACTGTGGGAAATGAAACCTCAGATAAGGGAGGGGGCTAATGAATATCTCCCCACCCATGGCTACCTCTTCCATGAGGGTAAAGTAGATATCATTTGTGTGCCTCCATTGATTTCATAATGTCTGACAAATAGTAGGACTCCTAATAAATATTTATTTCTTGAATAAATTATCTCCATTTCTAATCATATAATAAGCAACAATGTTAAAAGACATCAGATTACATTATAGAACGAACTCAGACTACCAGTTAGCTTAAGACTCTAAAAGCAATATCACTGTCTCCTCTCCTCTTCCCCAAATACTCCAAATGGAGCTGGTCTTTGTTCAAAAGTTTTACATATTATAGAGATTAAGTGACCCATAAGAAGAGAAACATATAGAAATAGAAAGAGTAGTAAAAAACCTGGACCTTAGCAACTAATTTGGGATTTTGGTGACACTGCTTAAAATCAACATTGAAGAGTTTATCAAAAATACAGGTTGCTGGACAATCGTTGCATCTATAGAATCTTATCAGTTGGCCCAAACTGCTTAATTCCTTCAAGGTATTATATTTTATTTTAGGAGCTAAAAGCTGTGTCAGAAAGAACATTGGACAGAGATTTTAAAAAGCTAGGGTCCAGTCTTAAATACTGCACTTGATGGGTATATGATCTTGAGCAAATCAGTTAATGCCCTTTTACTTTAGGTTCTTCATGAATAAAAAGAAAAAAGGGGACCATGACATCCTTAAACTCCGTTCTAGCTCAAATAACTCATAATCTTGCCATAGATCAAGGGTATACTACGTGTTCAGTAAACACTTATGTAGAGAAAAGAGAATTGAGATTTGAATATTGTTTAAAATAAACTTTTTATTTTTGAATAATTTTAAATTTACAGAAAAGTTGCAAATTTAGTACAGAGAGCTCCCATTCGCCCTATACCTAGTTTCCACTATTATTACTATCTTATGTTAGTATTGATATATTTATTACAACTGAGTGAACATTGATACTTTTTTACTAACTAAAGTTCATTCTTCATTTAGATTTCCTTAGTATTAACCTAATGTCCTTTTTCTTTTTGGGGATCCCTTAGGCTCCTCTTGGCTACGATAGTTTCTCACACTGTCTGTTTTGATGACTTTGACAATTTTGAAAAATACTGGTCTAGTATTTTTTAAAATGTCTCTCAATTGAGATTTGTCTGCTGGTTTTCATATGAGTTCTGGGTGAATGTGCCATTCTCATTACATCAAATGGAGGCTACATATTATCATGACTGTTGATGGTGATCTTGATCACCTGGCTGAAGTAATGAGACTTGAGCCTTTTTTTTTAATGAAAAATTATTTTGTGCCTTCTGTGTGTCAGGTACTATGCTAGCTGTTGAGCAAATAAAGATGATCCTTGCCCTCATTGAATGTACAGCTGAATAGGGAAACTTAACCAAATAACTTCACAATTAATTGTGTATATATCTATATCTATATCTACATCTACATCATCTATATCCATATCTAAAACAGGGACACCTAATTTAAACTGATGGGTCAAGAAAGACCTCTCCAGGAAGTGATGTTAAAATGGAAATATAAATCATGAGTAGGAGAAGACTAGACAAAGAGATTTGCAAAGAGAGTTTAAGACAGAGAAAATTGTTTATCTGAACACCCTGCTGAGCTGCTTGGAAGAGAGAGAGAATGAGAGAAAGAGAGAGAGAGAGACAGAGAGAGAGAGGCAGGAAATGACCTGAAATGAAAGTTGAAAGGTGACAAAGTTGATAAAGTTGAAAGCCTTAGCCTTTCTCTGAGCTTGATTAAAATTTGGACAGTTTCTTTTCCGACTACACATCCCTGACCTCCCTTTTCTTAGAACATTTACTTAAGAATACTTGGAATTGTAAATTCTTTCTCTGATCCTTTGAATTGTAAATCACTTCACAACCCAGATATGTCTTTCTCAAGGACACTGGGAACCATCCTTTTGAACTGTAATCATTGAAGGAGATAGCACCCTTGTCTCCCATTCTCTGTAGGAAGCTAGGTGCTTAATTTCAAAAAGGGAAAATTAGCAAACATAGCTAGACTTAATCACATTGACCAGTCTCCCCACTAATGTCCTTCTGTACTTTTCCATTAGCTCACCCCACAAATTATCCCCTGCCTTTTGTTTCAGCAGAGTTTAATCCCTCTCTCTTATTGCAATAGTCTTGCATAAAATTTTCCTTGCCTGTATTTAACTGGTCTGGTGTAAACCAAGAATACTTAGAAAAGGTGAAAAAGGTTGTTTAAAAAATTGATTTAAAGGTAACAGAGAGTTAGAAAGTCCATGAGGACTTGAGGGGCCAAGATCTCAAAAGAAAAGGGAACCCAACAACAGGTAACACTTTTGTCTGCAAACCATTTGAGTAATCTAGAATGGTGACTGAATGGCTGAGAAATTGAGTAGAACTTTCAGAAGTTTCATCTAGTGTGATTTTCCCAAGTATTTCTGTCCCTCCCTATACACACTCAAGGAACTTCTCTCTCCTCCTTTGGAATCTGGGCTGTGTCTGACTGCTTTGAACAATGGAATGCAGAAGTGATGTTCTGAAATTCTTAAGCTGCTTCTACTACTTCTCTCTTGGGACACAGCCAGCACACTGTGAGGGAGCTCAAAAGCCACATGGAAATGTTACAGGAAAGAAAGGTGGGGCCAGAGAGGATGGTCACCTCCCAGGTTTCAAGTGAATCCCTGGTACGGCCACTGAGTGTGGGTTCGTGGCTTTGCTCAGGAAAGAATTCAAGAGTGATAGCCATAGTAAAGTGAAAGAAGGTTTATTCAGGGAGATACACACTCCATAGATAGAGTGTGCATCATCTCGGAAGGTGAAAGGTACCAGGGTACGGGGTTGTCAGTTTTTATGGGGGGGGTAATTTCATAGGATAATGAATGGGAGGAGTATTCCAGCTACTTTGGGGAAGGGGTGGGTATTTCCAGAATTGGGCCACCACCCAATTTTTGACCTTTTATGGTTAGCCTTGGAACTGTCATGGTGCCTGTGGATGTGTCATTTAGTTTGCTGATGTGTTACAATGAGCATATACTGAGGCTCAAGGTCTAATGAAAATCAACTCCTCTGCCATCTTGGACCTAGTTGGTTCTAACCAGTTTATGTTGTGTCCTCAGGTTATGTCATTCTTTTAAAGTTTGTGCCCTGCCCCCTTCCTATGAATGGTCACAGCTGCATTATTCATTGCAGTCCACAGGTGAAACAGCCCAAATATTTATCAACTTTAGAGTAGATAAATATATTGTGATACGTTCATACAGTGGAACACTAGAGAGAATGAAAATAATCTACTGTTGCATGCAACAATATGTATGAATTGCACAAGCATAATATTGATTTAAAATTAAGCAAATCTAATCTATGGCCTAAGATACCCTATGGGAATGTTATGACTAGAAGGTGCCTGGGGATTACTTCTGCAGCACTAGTAATATTCTATTTCTTTATCTGGGTGCTGTTTATATGGGTGTGTTTACTTTGTAACAATTCATTGAGCTGTTCTGTATATTATAACTTAATTATGTTTTTTACAAAAGAAACTTCAGATCGAACCAAAATAGATGAATGTTCCTTAGCCATAACTAATAGTTTTTACCAATACTTTAGAAGCAGGAAGAAAAGCTGGAAGTTTATGAAAGAAATTAGAAGCTCTAAATGTATGCTGCAAAATATATGTGATAGAAATTGGTTTTACTTTAAACAGTCTATTGTGTAATCTAATTTGTGTTGGTGTCAAAAATCTGTTCCCTTTCCTGGTTTATTGGTCATTTCCTTTAATCTTTTGGAGTCCATATTACCAGACAGCTTAGTTTTTTTTTTGTTTTGTTTTGTTTTATGGCAAGGCCTCAGCTCCCTTTCCTTGTCACTCACTGATCTCATTCTGTTTCAGTAAATCTACCAAAGCAGTTCAAGTGAAAATGCTCAGTTGTCTTATCCCTCAGCATATTTGTTTTCTAATTTACATTTCTCCATCTAGTTTATGTCTTTAAATGTCACACTCTAAACTGATGGCTTTCAATCTGAGGCATGAAGTTTCTCAGTTTTCGCAAAGGAAACAACCTTGTCTGCCTATCAAACATAAAGTATCAGAGAGAAATGTGACTGTTGGTGAAGTCATTTCAACTGGTTCAGGAAGTTTGCTCTCACTTATTCACTTAGTGCCATTAAACCTGACTGCTTCTAGCCTTCAAATGATTCTCATGGTGTTTAAAGTCTATGTGTGGATTTCATGTCTTGTGGCTAAGTTATAATAGTTGCTAAGCTATTTCCTCTCCACAGATATCTCATACAGCCCCTTCCCAATGATAATTATAATTTTTTTTTCCATCTATTC
This sequence comes from Neophocaena asiaeorientalis asiaeorientalis, assembly GCF_003031525.2. Lineage (NCBI taxonomy): Eukaryota > Metazoa > Chordata > Mammalia > Artiodactyla > Phocoenidae > Neophocaena > Neophocaena asiaeorientalis. The sequence continues at coordinate 735,036 of NW_020172108.1, forward strand.
TTTTGTTGACCTTCTGGGCATATTTCTGTACCATTTGTTGCCATTTTAAAAAATTACAATGATATTCAGCTTCTTACTCTTCTGTTTTATAAAATAGCAGATTATATCACAATACGTTAAATCATGAAACTACACAGCCAAAAATGCATAACCACACAGCACCATTGATTTATTAAGAGACTTTCAGTTAGGTGTTTTATTTAGGAAGAGCTATGCAAAGCATCATTATAATAGTTTGGAAGCAATGGCACACACAATCCCTTAAAGAGATAAAATAACAAATAAATTATATCAAGAAAGAATTCTCAAACTAAGTGACCTTAAAGATTCAACTCAAAACTGCAAGTTTATAGCTGAGTCAACCAAAGTCTAGAATGGAAAATGGCTGCCTAAGGCCTTCCAGGTTGTGAGGAAGGGCAGGCTGACACTGAAAACCGGGTTTGTTCTACATCACACAACATATATATTTATAAACAAGTGCCAAAATGCAACAATAAAACCAGCTGTAAAACTCAGACGATTCTCATGATCTACCCCTCTTGACATGCACTGAAACCATTTTGCCATAGTATGATTTTTCTTAGGCAACCTCAGTTTTCTTCAACAAGTGAGATTAACTATCCTGACCTTAAAACCAGGGTGACCTTCTCAGTGCTGGATCTATCAAAACAAATGCTCTCTATAAATATTTTATATGACAACTTATTTAAAGAGCTTTGGAAATAAAGAAGTCAAATTGTTTCAAATGGAAATGCGTTAGGTAGAAATATGCCAAGATGGAAAAACTATAATATAGCCAAGAAAGAAAGGGAAAGTAGGAAAGAAAAGAAAATATAAAAGAAAAAAAATTCAATGAATCATTGTAGAATAAAAGAAAGAAAAGAGAAAGAAAATAAAATCCAAACAGTCCCACTGTAAAGAAATGAAGGCAGACCATCCTGTGAAATAGAGGGTCACACCAAGAATGTCCTATTGTAGATGTCTTTCTAGGGCCAACCCTGAAATACATTTACACTATGATATATAATCTACTGACATTAGATATGATACTGCTAGAATTGCAAATAGACTTTACTAGCACTGGAAATGAATGTAAAACATTTGAAAAAATAGCCACCCCAAGGAAACATTCCTTTGTTTATGTAGAAAAGCCACACACATACCAATAAAATCTGTTTTTATTTCCAATGGTACTTTTGTTAGAAATGTTGACGGTGGGTTACTCTGTTGAAAAATATTTCAGCAAAACTATTTCCTTTCGAATGTTGAAATAATACCAAATAATTTGGGAGAAAGTACAATAGACTGGCACGTAAACAGTAAACACATCTATTACAGAACCAGAAATGTTAGCAGTGAATCTCAGATGAATTGAGATGACTAGGCACAGGAATGATCATGAATACTCTCCACATTTAGTAAACAATTCCCAAAAGATGTGTTAACATTAAGGGGACCTAAAACACTAGCATGAAGTGAAGTGGGGTAAGCAAAGGGGAATAACAATTGTTAAGCAGTGAGTTGAAGAATCAGGTCTTTAATCACAAGCTTAAAATATCAAAGATTGTTGACTTGCAAAAGATACCACTTGAAAAATAAAATATTTATTTAATAAATTATTTGGACACATATTGTAAGCAACATTTTGTTTTGTCTTTATAACTTAATGAAGGAACTGAGCCTGTGAACTACTTATTTTGGTATTATATATGCAAAAACATTGACTCTTTCCTTTGCTTTTCTTTTTCCTTTAGTGATCCAGGTAAACAAAAATAAATTAATCATAATCTTTGGTTCATAGTGCATAGTCATCCTTGGTCTGTGAACAGTCCACTTTCATTCATTCTTTTATTCATTTACTTTTCCAAATTATTTAGTTTTTTTAAAAATTGTGGTAACCATGATTTACAATTTACCATTTAAAATATTTTAATGTATATAGTTTAGTAGCATTAAGTAATTGACATTGTTTTACAACTTTCACCACAATCCTTGCACAGAACTTTTTCGTCTTGCAACACTGAAACTCTGTGTCTATGAAGAACTCCGCACTCTTCTTCCTCCGAGGTCCTGGCAACTACCATTCTTCTATTTTCTGTCTTTATGAATCTGACCTCATATGAGTGCAATCATACAGCATTTGTCTTTTTGTGATTGGCTTATTTCACTTATCACAATATCCTTAAGTTTCATCTTTGTAGCATATGTCAAAATTTCCTTCCTTTTTAAGGCTGAATAATATTCATTGTAGGTATTTATCACATTTTGCTTATCCATTCATCCAACAATGGACACATCCATTGATTGCTTCCTTCTTTTGACTACTTGATTAATGCTGCTATAAACATGGGCATGCAAGTGTCTTTTCATGTTCCTGTTTTCAGTTCTTTTGGAGATATACGCAGAAGTGGGATCATAGGATAATCCTATTTTTAATTTTTTGAGGAATTTCCATACTGTTTTCCATGGCAGCTGCACCATTTTACATTCCTACTAGGAGTGCACAAGTGTTCCATATTCTCTATGTCCTCATCGGCACTTATTTCCTGCTTTTTTGATAGTAGCCATCCTAATGGGTGTAAAGTAGTATCTCATTCCTACTTATTCATTTAATCTTAGTACTACAATAAATATCCCTAAATCTATCACTCAACCAGACCTAAAATATAACTATGCATATGCTCCTCTCTCATTTTCTGCTCTGTCTCTCCCTAATAGTAATCCAAAGTAGTTGTTTAGTATTTCTTGTTTTTATAAATGTATACAGTTCTACCTTATACTATATGACTAAACTTCTCTTACTTGAGCCATGGCTATCACTCCTGAAGAAAAAGAGAATTCAACAGACATGTCTCTCTAAGTAGGAACAGAGATAATCATGGCTACATAACCACTAAGAAGTCAGTCAAACCTGTTTACTTCTCGTGGTTACAATAAGTTGATGAAAAATTTTGTGTTAATTAGTTAATTGAATTTAAGTAATACAATTTGATGAATAGTAGCTAACTGTACCAGGCATCGCAGAATGTTCAAGGATGAATATAAATGATCTCTCCACCAATACTGTGCTTACAATGTAGTCATTTATTTATCTACTTCATAAACATGTGTTCAAAGCTGTGGGATATACAAAGAAATTTAATAGACATTAACAACCCTTCACAGCCTTGCAGGAATACAGATGTATTCTTAATCTGATGTTTTCTGTGGCAGACACAAGTTGTCATTTTACCTTTTCCTCTCTCCTTTTGAGCATGTACCTGGAATATATTTTCCAGATCATTTTATACTTACCTGTGGCCATGTGCCTAGGTTCTGGTTAGTGGATTTGAGAAGGAAATGATGCATGCCCCCTCTGAGACTGGAAACCTCACACAAACTTCCACTTACTCCACGCCCTCTCTGCTAGTCAAGGACACTGAAGTCCTAAGGGATGGTGGAAACACAAGTTGGAGGAAGCCTCCATTCCTGAATGACTTTATAGATGTCTGCCTGCTGAACTGTCACATTAAAGAGTTCTTAGCAATAAATAAACTTCTACAGTGTTAAACCTCTTGGAATTATTTAGGGTTTATTTGTTACCACAGCTAGTATTTACTACATCTAATATTCCTCCTCCTCCTGAAAAGATCTAAATCCCTAAATTCCCCTTTTCTTGGCATAATGATAACTGTAATTCTGAAAACTGTGTGTCTGTAAAGAGAACCTTCAGTTCAAATTTTAGTTTTGTCATTTTATTAATTTACTCATTCAACAGACATTTTAATGCACAAATTTCTTTTAATGTTGATGAAACAGCAGGGGAGCAAATGGACAGACAACTGTTTTCAGGGACTTTATTTCTAGAGTGCAAAGAAAGATAATAAATAAGTAATCATCTTAATATATAATATAGTGTTAGAAAAGTAATGCTTATTTAGAGTCTAAATGATTTAGGGAGATATTTATATAAATAAAATAAACACAATACTAGAAAATAATAAATATTTCAGATAAATATAAAAAAGCTGAACATTATTAGGGCTAGAAAATGTATTTTAGTTATTGTAACTAAATACAATTTTATTTAAAATGTATAAATGTTTATGAGCCTCTTTTTCTGTATAGATGTAAAGAAAATAGCAATATTTAATTTATAGTGGTGACATATTTGTAGGAATGTATTTAATAAGATAAAAGCCTATGCTTTAGTAGCTATCAAAGAATGATAACTAATTAAATGCAGAATTTTCTAAAGTATGGTATTCATAAACTTTAAAGTGTCAGTACTAGGTTAAAAAAAAAAAAGGAAATGTCACAAGTCAGCAGTGGAATACTTCCTAAATGGCTGATATAGACAAAAGAATTATTAGAAGTTAGAGGAGGAAGGATTCACTTGACAGAAAAATAGCATTGGGTTTGGTTTTAAAGGTTGAAAAGAATTTGATTAGGAAGAATTAGGGAAAGAGGAACAACTTGTGTTAATTAAAATGCAAAGAGGAGAAACCAGAGGTGTGAATAGAGAGAGTGAGAAAACCAGTGTGACGAAGTGAAAAATATACTCAGAGTGCAATGAAAGCTCATGTTTGAAATATGGGCTTGAGCCATAAAAACAAAGGGCCTTGAATAGCAAGTTAAGGTATCTTGCAAACCCAATTTAACAGTAGAAAGATGACACCAAAATTAATGAACTGAGTGTAGAGAACTTCTCTCCATCAACTGACAGTTTGTTAGCATAATGCCAATCATTGTCATTCTTCCAGATAGTGGTACACTTTATAAAATTAAGCAACACATCTTTCATTATTGGTGACCTTTACAAAGTGCCTGTCACAGTGCCCTGTCTACAGTCTATATTTAATGGAAAATATTCATTACAGATTTATCTAATCACCTCAAACACATGCCAGTTAGCATCGATAAATTATTCTTTACATATTGGTGTAGACTAATATTTTCCCCATTATCCCAAAATGAGAAAACATGAGATGTGAAAAATTGTAGAATACTGAAGAAATTAGCTCTGGTAAAGAAATATATTTAAATTGACTCACTTTACTTAAAATCACACCTTCACTTCCAGCATAACTGAGTGGAAATCTAAAGAGCATATATTTTCCATTAGTATTAAAAATGAAAAGACTTTTAAGAACAAAAAGAAAAGAACAGAGAAAAAAACAGAAGATGTTCAACATTGTCCACATCTTCAGACAACATAACTTCTAGTTTCAAAGCTTTCATATGAAGTCCAGGTAAGATGTGCTTAATAATAAAATAAAACTATTGTTATTACAACAATAGCAGGCCTACTAATGCCTCCCTCTGCTCTGTTTCACTTCACCAGAAGACAATCATGGCAGGGAGAAAGATTTTGACCAAAGCTATATTTCCTTTAAGGGACCTTGGCTAGTTGTAATTCAGCTAAGGGCCACTGGGATTATTTAATATAGTTCCAGATAAGAGCCAGTATGGTGTATTCTATGGACCCAGGATTTCATTGTCATATCTGTAATTATAGGTTTCCTTTTCTTCCTGTCCCTTGGCAATAGAATATGACAAAAGACATAGAGAAGAAAATTTAAAAAGACCCTTAAAAAGCTAAATGTTAGAGGATTATGAGAAGATGGTAGAGTAGGTAGCTTCCCACTCAACAAAAATTACACTGGCAGAATCTGTCTGATGCAACTATATTGGAACTCTAAGTCTACTGAAGGTTTGTTACTTCCAGGGGAAGGCTTGCATAGTAAATTGCAGTGCACTTTGGTCAGCTCTTACCACTACAGGAACCACCTATCCCCTACCCCTAGCCAGGTGGCAGACAGTTGTGCATATGTTCCAGAAGCAGCTTACATACAGCTTTTAGGAGCCACAGTAGACAACAAGCAACTTGTTCAACAAATATTGGGGATCTGTGCTCTGATCTCTGACTGCTGGCTTCAGAGCACAGAATGGCAGACACAGAGGCAGACAGTCATTGTTGTTGCACTTCCCCCCACTGTTGTAGGCCCCTTCCCCTCTAGCTGAAGTGACTTCTAGTCAACTTAAAGGACTAGAACATTTCACTCCTTCCGTTTTTTTTTTTTTTCCCCCTTGTGGGAGCCAAATATTCAAAAGCAACTGTATGTACAAAGTCATATGCCTAGGGAAAGGCACAGGCTTGGGAAGATCTGTAAAGACCTTAGGTTTATACCTTAAACTTAAGTTTATACTATAGGCTCATCCTCAGCACAGAGATAGGCTACAGAAATCAAAACCAAACACAGAAACAAACAGAAAACTCTGGGAAATGGGGAGAATCTGATTTCTAGAGTCACTGCATTATTAGATTCAAATGTGCAGTTTTCAGCAACAACAACAACAAAAAAAAATAAAGCATACAAAGAAACAGGAAAATATGGCCCATTCAAAATAATTAAAAAATATATAAATAACAGAAAAGATTCCTGAAAAAGACTTGATGGCACATCTACTAGACAAGGAATTTAAAACTGTCTTATAGATGTCCAAACACCTAAAGGAATATGTAAAGACAGTCAAAAAGAAAATGATTTATGAATAAAATAGAAATACCAATAAAGAGAAAATCTAAAAAGAAACCAAAAAGAAATTTTGGAGCTGAAAAGTACAATAACTGAAATGAAAAATTCACTAGAGTGATTCAGAAGCAGATTTGAGCAGGCAGAAAAAAGAATCAGTGAACCTGAAGATAGGACAATTCAAAGTTTTAAATCTGAGGACAGGAAAAAGTAAAAATCAAAGAAAATTAAGCAAAGCCTAAGGGATCTGTGGAACACTATCAAGTGGTAGGAGTCTTAGAAGGATAGGAGAGAGAGAAAAGTTCAGAGAGGATATTTGAAGACATAATGGCTGAAAATTTCCCAAATTTGATTAAAATTGAGTGTAAACACTGAAAAAGTTGTACAAAGTTCAAATAGGATAAACTCAAAAAGGTTCACATCAAAACACATTATAATCAAACTGCTGAAAGCAAAGCAGTTTGAGGGAAGCTTGAAAGCAGCAATAGAGAAGTGACTCATCACACACATGGAATGTTCAATACAATTATCAGTAGATTTCACATCAGAGACTTTGGAGTCCAGAAGGCAGTGGTCTAACATTTAAAGTAATAAAAGAAAAAATCTGTTAACCAAGAATTCTGTATCCAGCAAAATTGTCCTTCAAAAGTAAGGGAAAATTAAGACATGCCCAGATAAACAAAAGGTGAGGAAGTTCATTGTCACTGGACTTGCCTTGCAAGAAATGCTAAAAAGAATTGTGCAGATTGAAATAAAAGAGCACTAGACAGTAACTCGAAGCTGTATAAAGAAATAAAGGTCATAGTAAAGATAATGCATGGACAATTACAAGAGCTAGTATTATTGTAACTTTGATTTATAATTCCACATTTTGTTTTCTACATAATTTAAGAGAATAATGCTTTAAAATATCACTAGTTTATGTTTTGGAGCACATAATGTGTAAAGATGTAATTTTGTGACACCAACAACTAAAAAGGTGGGGATGGAGCTCTAAAGGAGTAGAGCCCTTTTTTATGTTATTGAAGTGAAGCTGGTATAAATTCAAATTAGAGTATTATAACTTTAGATGTTACATACAGTCCGCATGTTGATCACAAAGAAAATAGCTGTAAACTATACACAAAAAACTGAGAAGGGAATTTTTAAGTGTTTCAGTACACACACACAAAAAAAACCCACAAAATAAGATGTGATACAGGAAACAAAGGAAAAAATTTTGTAGGCATAGAGAATATAAATAGTAAATGACCGAAGTAAGTTTTTCCTTGTCGGTAATTACTTTAAAAGAAATGAATTAAACTCTCCAATCAAAACATACAGATTGGCAGAGTGGATTAAAAAAAAATAAAATAAAAATAAAAAACATGAACCAGCAAATGAAAGGATGTAAAAAGATATTCCATGCAAATAGTAACCCATACAACAATATATACAATGAAAAATTATTTAGCTTTAAGAAGGAAGGAAATTTTGACATATCCTACAACCTGGAGAACACTATGCTAAATGAAAGAAGCCAATCACAGAAAGAAAATTAACCTATGGTTCATTCATGTGAAATATTTAGAGTAGTCAAAATCATAAAATAGAAGGTAGAATATTGGTTGCCAGGAGCTGGGAAGAGAGGGGGAAAGGGAGTTACTATTTAATGCATATAGAGTTTCAGTTTTATACAACAAAAATATTTCTTGAGGCGGATGGTGGTGATGGTTGCACAACAATATGAATGTACTTAACACCATTTAATTGTACATTTAAATATGATGAAAATGGTAAAAATCTTATGTGTATTTTACCACAACAAAAAATTGTGAAAAAGCTGCATGTTTTCAAGAACAAATTGTCTATGAGCACTCACACTTATTTGCATATTGAGTCATTTTGAAAGTGTAGTGGATTTCATTTAAAAATTGCTTTTAGATTATAAAAATAATGTAACAATATGCCAGAATTAACAGTATATGTAATAAAAAGTTTGGCATAAAGAGAAAAAACTAACCCCAAATTACATAAGCCTAGAATTATAATTTAAAAAAAAAAGTTAAATCTAGCCTCCCTCAAAATTTATTCCTGAGAATACTGTTTCCTTAAGATGTTAATCAATTCTACAAGGAAAGGGGATTTTGGTGTTAAATACATTTGAAAAATAATGAGTTAAAAGGTAACAGGATTCTTTTGTACAGGTTCTCACTGTGCTTCTATTATGCTGATATAAATGGAGAAGCCTTAAGAGGATGAACAGAATGCGCAGAATGTTCCCAACAAATTTGACTTTCTTGACCGTAGAATGTGTCCTATAACTAGTGCTTTATTGGATATACTTTTGGAAACGGTATATGAAGCAGTTATTATAGTATGTAAAGTTTATATACTGCTTTGTAATATGCCTTCAACGTGAATGTTTTACCAGTGGAATTCAACCATAAATACAATTCAATATTAAACATTGTGCTAGATTCTGAAATAATCATAAAGACTTGATCCTTTTCTGCAAGCTGCTAACTACTTATTTGCGAGTATATGTGAAGTAAATGGGGTCTTTTCAATGTAATTTGGCAAGCGCTATAATGAGACAAAGAAGATTTTTTATAATTCATAAGAAGAATTCCTAACACAGGACTGGAGCCTTTGGACAGATATTCTGGAGGAAGTGATGTCTAAACTAAGATCTGAGGATCAAAAAGAAGTGGTCTTGGTGAAAGAGGATTAGAACAGTGTTCTCCACGTAGAGGGAGAAGGATAAGCAGAGACAGGAGGCAAAGAGGAGGCAAACTCTTCAATTTAATGTATATAATATAAAATACTTAATCATTGAACTAAAAGTCAAAGATGTTGTTTGATCAACTTTTTATTGTTGTATATTTTTTCACATTATTCAGAAAGATGAGATGAGCATTTTTAAAATTTTTTAAACTAATTATATTTGACTTAATTAAAAGGTACAAACAAAATACATGATTGTAGCTCTAATATCTAAGTCCCCAAGAATATACAGATAATTAAGCCCAATGTACTTTGGGCAGGCAGTGGGAGGTAGCTGGTGTGATAGTTAAAGGAAAGGACCTTGCAGAAATTTTCTTGGTAAAACTCTATATGTGGAGAGCCACTCTGTTTCTCTCTAATGCCAACAAGTCATTCTGGACAGGGAACCAACCAGATGAGTTAGCAGTGGCCAAGAGGTCATATGATATCATTGTTTTCATGTCTCCCAAGCTAAAAGTTAAAATAGGAATGTCTTTCAAAGTCACATTAAAATGAAAATTGCCATAAGAGAAGGATGAAATTGAAAAATCTGAAATTTACATAAAATTCTAATTTGTAAAAATGAAAAATCTTTCCTTTTGTGTTTTGGAAACTTTCTAGATGTATGTATTAGTTCATTCTAGATGTCTCTTTGTAATGTCATAATTTCTTTTTAAAAAGAAAAAAAAAAGTCACTGTTAATTTATCTTTCTGAATAATGCGAAAAATTCACACTGTTTTACCTGTGTGAAGTTTGTTATATTTTGGATTATTTTATGGTGTATTTCTGGAGATAGGACACTGGGTGAAAATGCATACGTATTTTCTCGGCCCCTAATACATATTGCCAAACTGCTTTTCAAAAGCATTATATGAATGGGAAAACTCACTAATGGTATTTGCAAACAAGATTTTCAATGAATTCCCACTAGTAATAGTATATTTACCAAACCCCTTTTCCTTATAGCACTGATTGACATTCCATGGGAATATTTAATGTTCTCAGGAACACATTTTTATGAAGACTGGATTTTAAGAAATCATTAAAAACTAGAATAACATGTGTGAACTTAAAATAGTTGTAGCCCTAAGCTCATGCAACTATGGATTAGATTTTTCTTCTTTATAGCAAAGTGTCTAAAATATATACTTTTTTATTTTTATAGTCTAAAATCAATTTTTTAATGAAATGAATATTTTTGCTTCCATTTCCCCTTTCAAAACAAATCTCTATATCTCTCCGTGTATATAGATATATAGATTACCTGTATCTATATATAATGTATTTTATAAAATATATAATATTATCATTCTAATATAATATTACACATAACATTACTATATTAAATAACTAACAATTTTTATCATGTATATTATATTATTTAAGATTTTGACGAAGAATAAAGTTTATTTCTCTTTCATGTAAATGTCTGGAGTTGGGCAGCCTAAGGCTGGTATGTAGCTCTTCTCAATGGGATCCTTTGGGATCCAACCTCTCCTCTTCTCCTCATGGATCTGCCATCCCTAGGCAGGTGGGTGGAAGAAAGGAATAGAGCAGTGGAAAAAGGGACACTTAGCAGCTGCTTCTTATAAAAGGAAAATTGCAGAAGCCACACGCTTCTGCTTTCATCTCATTGGTACATGGCCATACTTAGCAGCAAAGAGGTACAGAAGCATTGAGGGAGTGGGCAAGCTAAATTTGGGAGTGCATGTATCCAACAAAAATGTCTTTCCTATGCTATGAAAGGAATAGAACATGAGTATTGGGAGAAGACTAGTAAACCTGTGACACTATAGTACTAAAGTTCTTTATAACCTACAAATCAGTCGCTGTCTTAGTTAACCCTCACAATGACACTGTGAGGTATTATTTCTACTTAGAAAATGAGAAAATTAAAATCCCGACAATAAATTATTCTAAGATTGTCCATCTAGAATTGGGAGTAGATGGGAAGTCCTCTATTTGTCAGAAGAAACTTTTGATCTGTGTTGTCATTTACAAGCTATGTGATCTTAGGCAAGTCACAACCCCTCTGAGCTGTAGCTCACTCATCTGCAAAAGAGAGTGAAAACTGCTAGCTATAAGTGGTTCTGAATATTAGAATAATGTCTTATGTCTAGTGGTACTCAAAAATAGGAGGGATAACAGTGATAGTCATGGTGGTAATGGCAGTAGTAGCAGCACAAAAATAAAGAACAGACTCTGGATTCAGCCCTAATTCTATTTTTTTCCTACATTATACTGCCTTTCAAAGCCCCTCAGTGACCTTACCAGTAATTTAAAAAAAATTTTTTCTGACATAACAGAGGCCAAGAAACAGGGATTAAAAACACTGTTTCAGTGACGCTGAAACAGCCTACTAATTCTATCATGTAATTGACCACTGTTCAATAAAAGTTCAGTCAATTTTACTTAAAGATCCTTAATCCAATGATCTGAATGAAATAAATTACTGTGTTACTGACTTTTCTCTTTTTGCCCCATTGCTTTTGCCACTTTGGGTACAGTTTATATCTTTCACATACAGTGAGGGAGCTTAAATGAAAACTTAAATCTCTAGTCTTCTTGCTAGCTTGTTTGCCAATATACTCTATTGCCAAACATTCAGCTTGAGCTGTTTGGTTTTCTTTTTATGTTATTTCAAAGTTTCTATAAAAGAATCTGGGGTTCTTTTTCAACGTGAAGATTCTTGGGCACCGCTTAAGCCTTATGAAATTAGAATCTATCTTGATATAACCCTACCACCTGCCTATTAATAATTCTCCCATATCAGTCTTATGCCTACACACATATATTTCATCCTCAACCCTCCCTGCCATCATGTCTCTTTTCTAGTCATTCATGGTAACCCTAGCAGGATTAGAACAATAACCAAGAGTCATGTTATCTGAAGAGTTTTGCAAAGCTCTCTGCCTCAACTAAATTTTAAAAAATTATCAAAACAAAGAAAAAAATCAAAGACTGATAGAATTCTTTTCCAAGGCTCTCCACATTCACTGACAGACAAAAGCGTGATCAGCACTAGTCTGGGTGAACTACAGGATCAGACTAGAAAAGACAGGAAATCCAGAACCTCTAAAACAGCAAGAGGACAATTTCAAACTTTGTCAGCATTCTACCCAAGCCATGAGCAGTACTTATTGGGCAAAACTCAGCATTCCCTTCTTGCTGAACAGAGGAGAACTGACCTCCAAGTACATTCTGCTGAGTCATTTTATCAAGGCACATTTAGCTGAATTAAGTTGCCTTATTTAGCAGATACCTTCACTTTTGAGTCAAGGCTATGACTTCCAATTGGCACAGCACTGATCTGACAGAACTGAACACAGTGGCCATCTTATACCCTCACCAGCATCTTAAGTCTGGCCCATAAACTGTCTTTGCTGTTCACATGTCATACTAACTAGATTAAAAGCTCTTTAAAGGCACAGACAGTTTATTTAATTTATTATTATTATTATAAAATACATGTAACATAAAACTTACCATTTTAACCATTTTTAAGTGTAAAATTCTGTGGCATTAAATACATTCACTACCCATCTCCAAAACTCTTTTTCATCTTGCAAAACTTAATCTATGTACCAATTAAACAATTCATTCTCCTCTTCCCCTAGACCCTGGTAACCACCATTCTACTTTCAGTCTCTGTAATTTTAACTACTTTAGGTACTTAAGTAGAATCATAAGGGATTTGTTATTTTTCTTATTCAGTTTTGTATCCTTTACTTAATCAGGAACAATAACTTTTCTTCAGTAAAACTTTTCTTAGTAGTTGTTGATATCAACTACTTGGGTATTTGGGTACTACATGGAAAAAGTACCAGTTTCAAAGTTTGAAAGAAAAAATAATGACACAAAAAAGAACACCAAAAAATCACTGAATTCCATGGGAAACTAAGTTGAGAAATGTATGAATAACATAGTAATGCCTTAATCATCCCATTAAAGGCAAAGACTCACAGAATTGCTTTTGTCTGATAACTTGGCCACTATTCCCAGTCTACACACTGCATTCTTTGCTTCTCAATAAATTGTCTATATAGTCATTGGTACTCCTCTTTATATTCCCAATGAGAATCCATTCTGCAGGCCTTAGAAATACCCACATCATTCAACACCCCCAACATCTTAAAGGTAACTGCACATAACTAAGGCCCATATCTCCTTTGGAATTCCATTTACTAGAATTTGTTAAACTTAATTTGTCATATAATAAAATGTTAGGTAGTTTTAAGTATTTTAATAAAATATTAGATAGTTTTAAGCATTTTGAAAATAAACCATGATAGAGGAGTAAAAAAGAACATATAGGCTAATTTCAAAAAGTTTCCTAGGAGAGAAGGCTTTGTTCCAGAGACATCACCAATGAAAAGAAATTTGAATGAAATGAGGGAAGCCACTCTGGTGAACTGGGAGGAACATGTTTCAGTCAGAAGTAACGGATTTTCCAAAGGGTCTGAGGCAGGAATGTTCTTGAATATTCCCCAACAAGAAAGCAAGTGAACTGGAGCAGAGTGAGCTGGGTGGGGTCTAGGGGGGAAGAGCAAAAGTTAAGATCAGAAAGTGTGCAGGGAGACACATCTGATTAGCTTTGCAGGCATGGCATTTGTGCTGTGTGAGTTGGGGAGTTATTGGAGAGTTAGTGCATAGGAGCCACATGGCCTGATTTATTTACTCACTTTGGTTGCTAAGTAAGGGTCAAGAGTAGACACAGACGCCAGTGAGAAGATTAGTTCAGCTTGGACTGAGTTGAGAGCAGTGGAAACGGTAAGAGGTGGCAAGATAGAGGAAATATTTTGAAGGTGCTGCTGACATAGCTTGATTAGAAAGGAGAGCTGAGGAAGAGAGAGGAATTTTAAATGACTACTCTTTTTTGGTGTATATATATATATATATATATATATATATATATATACACACACATACATTTTTTGGCCCTGAGCAGCTCAATGAATTAAAGTGCTATTTACTGAAGTGGGAAAGATTGGGCGGGGGGTAGGGAAGAATGAGAAATTTGGAGATTAGAAGATGTCAGGTTTACTTAAGTTAGAGATTCCTATTAGACATCCATGTGGGGAAGCTGAGTAGTCAGGAACATAATATAGCAGCCTGGAGTTCAAGGGAAAGGCTAGAAGACTAGAGATACTTATTTGCCTGTCATCATCAAAACAGTGATATGTAGAGCTATGCAAGTAACTGTATGAGATAACCTAATGACTAAATGTAAATATTGGAATATGTTTCTGTTAGCATATTAATAATATTTGAATCTCATCAGTTTTCATACAGTGGGTGTTGCTGAATTGGAAAAATAGCACACCATATATCTATAGCTGTGTCTACATCTATATCTATCTATCTATCTATCATCTATCTCTCCACAGAGAGTGCTATATATAACTGCAGGAAAAAAAATGTATCTTGTAGTTTCCTCAGTAGACACCCTAAAATATCTCTTCTTTTTGACAAGCCAGTACATTTTTCCTTATAACTCATAAGTAATTGAAAATAGCAAACAGCTTACTGTCATAAAGAACTTTTATGTGATAGTAAAAGATCCTTTTGCACATGTTAGTATTGGCCATAAACAGCACACTGAAGTCAAAAGTAAATGGCATGAGCAAGAAATTTCATTAGATTTTAAGTTAGGACAAATAAAATTCCATCACATTATGGTTGCTAATAAATTCAATTCAATAAACATATTTATTATATGTCTATTACATACTGGACATTGTGCTAAGGGAAAGGGCACAAAGATAAGCAAAAATAGTCACAGACTTTGGAGTTGACAGTCTGGTAGAAGAGAACTTTATTCTAATAATCACACTGCTTATTGTTTAATTACATATTGATATAAAAATATGAAGTGTACAAACATGAATCTATAAAAGCATATGATAACCATAACTGGCTTAGTCTTAGAAATCAGAGATGATTTCATGAGAAAGTGTCACTTGAACCTGGTGAGGAGAAGATGTTTTCAAAACAAATGGTATCTAGGGGATGGACAATGTGTATTGCACAAAATAAAGAAATCCAATGTAAATGAAGAATTGAGAAAAATGATGAACAATAAGACTGTCAGCACTGTTCACCCTGCTTGTGTGAGTTTTGTAAAATATTTTAAAATTTGTAGATGATTACTTTTCTCACTTGGAAAACATGGTACTTTTTTTGTTTTTAATCTCAAAGATCCCTTTCACTCAAAAACTATGGAATTCTAACATTCCAGCTCATGATTTTTAAGTCATGGTTGCTGTCCCTGGTGCTAGAAAGTAAGTAATTAAGAGAAGAGAGAATTGATGGAGGTCAAGGTTCCCAAACCTGACCACACTTTGGAATCACAAAAAGCACCACACCCAAGATGCACTGAATTATAATCTTGAGGATTAGAGCCCTTGAGTCTGTATTTTTGTATATTTCTGCTCTTAGGTGAATTTGACACATAATCCACAAAATTGATTTCTAGGACTATTGCCCAGTGTAGTGTTTTCAACCTTGGCATATATGGAATACATGGAAACTTTAAAAATGATTCACAGCCAGATACTTCTCCAGAATAACTAAATCAGAATCTCTAGAAGAGAAACCCAGTAATGAGTATTTTCTCAAAGATCCCCAGGTGATTCTAACAGGTGACCAGTAGTCACATGAGGGGATTTGAATAAGGAGATGGGAATACTGTAAATTTTTACATGTAAAATGAATCACCAAAAAAGTTTACCTATAATGGATTTATGGTATCAACACACACACACACACACACACACACACACACACACACACACGTAAATCAAAGGGCAAGACTATTTTGTCAAAGGTGTTTGAATCAACTGAATAAGAATATGTGGAAATAAATATTCAGAGGTATCCATTAAAATATGCTTTATAAATGTGTTAACTAAAAACCTACAAAAACTGTTAAGTGAATACCAATTAGTTTGAGTAGCAATACCTTGGTATCAATTTTTCTCCCATTGAAAATATATGCAGTCAGGATAAGTTTAATTACAGTATTTTGATTGTGTATGCAGTATCTTACAATTTCCTTGTGAAAAGATGTCATCAGGAATACAGACATTTTGGGTTTGATGTTATAACTAATTATACTTCTCTTACTATATTTCTGAATTAGAAACCATTCAAGAAGAAAAAGTGGTAGTCAACAGATAGAAATAAGATAAATATACATTTTATTATTGTTTTGAAAAAAACAATATGGAGAACACAAGTTGAATAGAAAGCTACAATCCAGATTTTGATACTATCCTGAAAGTATAACCATGAAAGATGATCTGTCCATGGAAGAGTCATTTATCTTTCCTTAGATAAAAATGAGTAAAAGATAGAAAGAAGCTGAAGTATGAACTTCACCCCAAGTATGACAATATGAAGGTAGAGTATAATTAATCTCTACTACAAAGAGATATTTTAAATTTGTGTAAATGTTTAACTTAGAAAGAAATTTAAGAATAGGATAATTTGTTAGCTCAGGCATCATACTCCATTATGTGGTTACTTTTATCACCAAAGTATCCATATTTAAAGACATATAAAATATTAATGTATAAAGACACTGTAAAATATTAATTTGAAAATGGGCCTGACCATAAATTATTTGACACTAATACTTTTAAAATGCTCTTGTGTTAATTATAAAATTTATTGCTTTTTTTTTTTTCAAAGTAGCTCTTCTAAAGCTCACTCCTTGTCATCACTGCAGCCATCCCTGGGCACTATGTTCCTGGCAACTAAGATACTCTTCCTATAATGTCAAGGAGAGGCTCACCTCACATTAGCTCTGAGCCAGGCTTCAATCTACTGATTTTTCATAATGTCCCAGTCAACCAGTTGATTTGTTACATTCAATCAACTAATTAATCAAAATGGGTATATAAATTGATGGATTATCAGAATTAGTTTATTCATCAATACAATACAATCCAAAGTAAATATTTAGAAGACACACAGATAGCCTTCCAGGCCTGTAATTTTTATTTTATCCTCAGTGATGCTGTCTTTCTACAACAGCCCCTTGTACCACTGGCCCCACTAATGTCTTGTTTATGATAGGGAATCAATAATTATTGAACAATCTAAATAAGATGAAAATTTATGGTGACACTAACATCTAAGATTCACCAAATCTGATTCATGCCCATGAGTGATCCTTGGGTCTACCCACAATTGTCTCAACTGTCAAAAGAACAACAAACCTCAGTGTGAGGAACAAAATCATGGAAAATAAAATGAAGAAAAGATACTTCTCTCAGGGTTTCTAACCATACATTCTGTTGTAAAGGTTAATAAGAGCAAACAATATGGAGAAAAAAAGAAATTTGTTCAAAAGAAGCAGAATAGGAGGTTAAGTAGCCACTGCCAGAGCACAAGTTGATATAACTCAACTACAAGTACTGAGCACCTGCTAAGTGTTGCACCTGCTAATATTGCTGCATGTTGGATATAAAGACATTTTATCAGTTGTAAATATAGTAAGAGTGGTAGTAGTGGTGCTGCTGGTAGTTGAAGTAGCAACAGTAATATTAATTTTAATCAACTTGATTATTTTATAAAAAATAATTTGGATATCTTATTGGACTCTATAAACAAAGATGTTAGATGGGCAGCTATTGTTTATTCTCATGTTTTAAATAAAGAAATTAAGACTCGTAATGATGAGAATATAGCAATAATATTCTAGCTCCATGAAGAATTAAAACTAAGGATTAAAGAAAAAGTTTAATGAAAGTAGTCCAAAATCCAAAATAAAAGTCCAAGGCACCAAGGGGGAAAAAAGGTCATAGCAGAAAAATCTCAGCATTAGGGCAGAGATCATAAATAAAACAAAAGTGAATGGAGGCTGAATCAAGCTCTTCAGATGCCTGCCTTCATTTTATAGCAAATTGAACTATTAGCCTGGGGGCTGAGCCAGTCCAGTTGGAGGGAGCCCTGGGTCAGTGGGTTACCACTTCACTCCTATCAACAATGGAATCTCATTTATCATCTCAGTTGTGTCTGCTAGTCCCTGAAATACACTGGAGCCATAAGAGAGAAATCTAGGTGATTGCATTTTCCTCAGAGCGAGGAGATATGTAAATGGCTTGAATACAAACCTCATGTTTTATTCATCACAGTTCCAGTGATAAAATTTTAAAGGAAGTGTCAAGTAAGGCAGATAGATGGTTTTAAAGGTCTTGGGTACTTCTGCTGTCGATATACCTTCAGTCTTCCTGGCTAACACCATTTAACCTCCAAAGTTCCCTTCTTTACAATGGAAAAAAAAAAAGAGAGAAAAAAATCCAATATTTTTCCTCATTAAAACTTACAAGAGAAGTAATGCAAATGATTGTAAAGGACTTTTCAAGAATGATGATTATTAAATATCTATGTCATCTATACAACCAGCAGACACAGAGGTTCAGACCTCAACAGAACATGAAGCCTAGAATTTGAAAAAAAAGATGAAGAGGAAAAAGATCAGGAAGCATACTATATGACCAAGATAGAATAGGTCTACCTGCCCACCGTGGTTGTGGCCAGCAAGAAATCGCGTGCCCTGGATGAGATCGGGACATTTTTGTTGAGCATGGAAACCTTCCCAGAAGTTACTTATTCTACTGCATAATTATGAATCACTTTACAAATGAAGAAGAAAAAGATGTCTTCCTGTATGCCATTCAGAAGAAGCAGGCCTTAAATAGAGTAAATGGTAAATCTATACAAATGTGGTTATAACACTACTGAAATTATACTGAAATGAAGAGATGTTATAAAAACAAGTGTAGTAAGAAAAATTGTGTGATTAATGAAAACAGGAGAAAGGGAGGAATTTTCAGTACTCTGAAGGGAAGGGAAGGAGGACCATCAGACCAATGGACCATTTTTCCATTCTTTTTTCTTTTTCTTTTTTTTTTTTTTTTTTTGCAGTACGCGGGCCTCTCACTGTTGGGGCCCCTCCCGTTGCGGAGCACAGGCTCCGGACGCGCAGGCTCAGCGGCCATAGCTCACGGGCCCAGCCGCTCCACGGCATGTGGGATCTTCCCGGACCAGGGCACGAACCCATGTCCCCGGCATCGGCAGGCAGACTCTCAACCACTGCGCCACCAGGGAAGCCCTATTTTTCCATTCTTAATGGCAGTAAGGCATGCAGTGGAGAAGTGACTACCCAGATTATCCCAACATAAAGGTAATCTCTCTTAAGAATGTCCCACTGCTGAAGCACAAGCTAAGAGTCCAAGAAAACTAGATTTAAACCTTATTTCTCTGATTGTATCTTCTATTTGGCCTGACTCTGACAGTTCACTCTGCAGTCGTGTTTGAGAATCACCTTACAACACCTCCCCTCATCCCCCACCAAATATTCAGCTCCTTCTGTGTCCTATTTATACCACCCACGTGACCCAAGCATGGCTCAGGAAAGCTAACTTCAGGGTCCCCTGCTGTGTGACCCAGCATTGGTGTGGCTGCTTCTTAGGTTGGGGAAACCCAAGCTCTAACTCTTTCCATAGTTTTTTAAGAGGAAGCAGCAAGAGTTCCTTTCTTCCCTTGGTACAACCTTCACTAATCTAGTGCAAGTATAACCCTCTGATCTTTTCCCTCTATCTCCATTATACTCTCCCTCTTTTTTTAAAGCTTTAGTTCTAAGCTGCTAATTTTGACTATTGAGCTGCTAAAGTGTAGGATAAAGAAAGATAAAGATTCTTTTTTCAAGATGTTCAAAGTTGTTAAGACTATTGCTGTAGATTATATTTTTGGATGTTGGAATCTCTCTCGTAGTATTCTTTTTGCAGAACAAATTATCATCTCTACTCTGAATCTGTACGCACACTTGGATAAGGGTCAGGTGCTCAGAAAGACAAAAGAGGTATGTACATCAATAATTTTCAAAACATCTCACATTACATTTGTCAGAATAGTCCCTGGAATATGTTAAGCATTCAATAAATCCGTCTTATTGTTATTTTAAAAATAATAATCATTTGTATTAATAAGAACATTTAATAGTAATGTCAATCTAGTATTCATCAAACAATGAGTATAAATATCTTTATACTTTATAAATTGTGATACGAGTAGATTATCTTTTCCTGCAAATTAATACATAAGCTATAATTCTTTGTTCATTTTATTTAGATTGAAATATCTAGAGCCTGATCTGCCTCTTACATACTAACAAAATTAACGTTTGTAAACTCTTACCCTGGAAGCAGAAAGCAGAGAAGCCAGAACAGTCCCCTGGGACCAGTGAATTCCAGGTCAAACTCTCCTAGGTGGCACCCATTATGACAATTGGCTGAAAGCCCAGTCAAGGGCTGCCCTCTGCCTTGGTCTGATATGTCCTGCTTAAATTGACAGAAAAATTTTTATAGAATTCTCAGGGATATTCTGGAAGCCATGATAAATCCAGAATTACCTTAGAAATAACTCCCCAAGTGACCAAAGCAGATTGTTGTAGCGAGATGTTGATTACTGAAAAGGAGGTTTGTGCTCTTGAAATATTTATTCCACAGGGCCTCCTGCTTCCAGAGAGCATATGTGTTTGATGCTTTATGAAAATGGTAGTCCTGATGGCAGAAAGAAATGATCTCATGAGGAAACTCTCCCTGTGCCAGTGCAAATCCAAACTCTAAGCTGGGGATGAAGCTGCACTTCTGTGACAAGGCCGGCAGCTCTGGGACATCCAGTGGTGTTATAGTAATGAGCCAGGCCACAAATTCAACTCCCCTGACCTTCATGTGTCAGAATGAGTCAATGTGACTAAAAGTGGTTTTCCCAGTAGCCTGGATCAGCATTCAAGCCTAGTCCTACAGGATGAAAAATATACCATCACAATGAGCACTTCCTATGGCAACTTATTAGGCTCTATTTGGAATAATTATGATTATAGAAAAGGCTTCACCCCAGTAGTGATCTGTATCAAAAAAGCCCCATAGGCTGTCTACATTATTATTGCTTATCTTATTTGTTCACTCACTCTTCAGCTTTAGTTAAGACATACCCAATGGATTATTAGGAAGCAAATATTTCTAGAAAGCCCACAATGGCTTTTGAAGTCACTGAATGAAATGCTCTGCTCAGCACAATCTCTGTGTCACATTCTGACACTGCATTATGATTTTCTTACTGTACTTTTCTGCCTTCAGGTCATCTGCCTGAATGGAAATGAATTATGAAAGAAGAGGAATCAGAGATAATGTGGAAATGCATTTTAAATCTTCGTCTTTATGAAAACAACTCTAAGTTATAGTAACAAGAAGGCAAGGGGGAAAGTACCTGGTCCGCCCATACCACTTTCCCAAATTAACTTTTATCTTCCTTTTAAAAAATAAATCCTTCAGTAAAATGAAATTTAACTTGCCATTTAAATAGTAAATCATTAAGAATAAGCAAGTCACACTTATAAAATAAGACAAACTTGAATTTCTCCCTTTAGCAGCAGTGTGAAGGGTTGAAGACAAGCTTTCACCCAGTAGAAAGAGGCCAAGCTTTGTATAAAAATGCCTATTTGAGAGGGAAGTACTTGAATTCCCCACTGGACATCTTTTGAGCAGAGATTCTCGAACTTTACCTTGCATTAAAATCACTTGGAAGGTTCTTCAAATTGCAGATTGTGGGATTCAGTAGATCTGGGAGGACCCAGGAGCTGAAAATTTTAATAACTGTCAAAGGGTGCTGATGTTGCTGGTCTGGGGACCACACAAGGAGAACTACAGAGCTAGCGGGATATTCCTGGCCATGCTCACACCCTAACTCTCTCTTCCCCAAAGGAGGAAGACTAATTGATCTTTTGGGGAAAATTATGGAACAGGTTCAGCTCCATTGTTTCTTCTTTTCCTTTGAGCTTAGCAGGGCAGGCTTAGAATGCCCACTGATGAAAATAATTATGGAACTCTCAAAGCATAATTTTCAAACATTAAAAATATGAATCTACTGCAAATACATAGTTAACATGCATCAAATATTTATTTAAGGCAATAATGAGGGAAATGGAAAATTGGTAGGTAAAGCTGGTTCAAAAGCACATAGAAGAAATGGAAGTATTTATAGTTAATGAAAGACAGAATCCTGAAATAAAATTGCAGTGTAAAATATAAAGATATTTAGTGTCTTATGGTGCAATAACACTGTAACATTTGGGGTTTTCTCTACTGATTAGAAAACTATTACATCCCTTTTGGACAAAATAATTTACAACATACAAATTCATAAGTTAATATTTCACTTCACAGAACCTAGGCGCTAATCCACGGTAAATAGGAAATCAAACAAAACTACATTCCTTTAGAGTGGGAGTTAGCAAACTACAACCAGTGAGCCAAATCTGACCCATTACCTGTTTTTTGGAAATAAAGTTTACTGGAACACAGGCACACTCATCCATTCATGCAGGTTTATGGCCATTTTTTTAGCTACAACAGCTAGAATTAAATAATCCCCCAAAAGGCTTATTACAATGTTCTAACATGACACTTAAAGGTCATGCAGTCATTCTTTTATGTTATTTCTCAATTTTAGATAGTTTTTCTTAACAGAACAAATAAGTACTAAGTGAGGCTATCAGAACAGTATGAGCTCAGAGCAGAGAACCGTGCTGAATTTGTATTGTATCGACTTAGCCACGGGAAAACTACTACATTTCCTAGAATTCCCTCCCCTGAGACCAAGAGGGCTTTAATGTTTCCCTCAGCTTGACTAAACTTTAGATAGGCTTTTGCCTGACTCTAGGCCCTTGACCTCCCTTTTCTTAGAACACTTATTTTGGAAAACTTGTCATTGTAAATTCTTTCTCTGCCTCTTTGAGATATAAATCTTTTTAAAGGCCTCCTGCCAGTTTTACAACCTAAGACTGCCTTTCCCAAGGACTTGGGAGCTATCCTTTGGAAAAGTAATCATCAGGAAAGATAACAGCCCTGTGGGAGTGTGGGAGTTGTAAAATTACCTCCTGTCATGAGGATAAGAGAAAGTTTACTTTTCCTTTGGAGAAGGTCAGTTAGCAAACACAGATGACCTGTGACCCCCTCCCCCAACCTTAGCTGTTAAAACTTCTGCATTTATTTTAGTGGAGTTGAGCTCAGACTTAGTTCTGATAGCTCTCTCCTGTTGCAATAGCCTTGAATAAAGTCTTCCTTACCTATTCAACAGTGTCTGGTACAGTTTTTGCTTTGACACCTGCATATTTCCTTATTAGCATGAACCATAAGGGACATTTTACATGACACTGGAAGGCATAAGTGAGGCAGCAGACACGTTCTCTTTACACTCAGGTCTGTGCAGGGCAACAAATGATATTTTGGCTTACCAACATTTGTCTCTGATTTGCTGACTCATTTCATTGTTGTGTGACAGCAGCTAGGCCTACAACTCCTCCAGCACTGTTGAATCTCCTTTAGTGTTAATAAATCCATAGCTAGGGTTTGCTGCAAGTGGGACAGCAGCTAGGACCGCAGGTCCTCAGACTCCTGTCAGATCTCCTTAAGCTCTCCAAATCCTGGGCACCAGCTTCTTTGGCTGGTTACTGGCATCATTGATGTTGGAGTCTTGGTTAGAGGTGGTGAGAGACAGATGTATGTTCCAGCTTGTCCTTATGGATTTCAGTTTGTCCTTGCTACCCCCACTTTAGGTCTATTATTTGTTGTTTTACTGCCTTCCCTTCTATCTTCAGGCCAAAATCAGACACAGAAGCAATAGCTGTATATAAACGGTTTAACTAGATCCCATAATTGCACAGTTTCGTGGCAGCTGAGTCGAAGCAGGGGTCCAAATGGGCTAGTCAATCATGGTGTCCCTAGAACTGAAATAGATGGGCAGCATACTAAAGTCTTACTTGGTCTGTATACACATAAAACTCTAGGTCTAGTGAGTAGAAGTCTGACAAATTATTATAATTGAGAAATCTTGCCCCTTAACAAATTCCCGGATATGAACTAGTTCACATACCCAGAACCCCTTAAATGAAAGGAAAGTCAGGTGCCTTTGAGGAGGAACCATATTCCATGATGAAAACTTATAATGTAAATCTTTTAGCCTTCCCCCAAAGGATCATACAGCTTTTTACCATTGTGCATTGCAGAAGAGGAATTAATCAGACTTTTGAGGGATTGTTAGAGACTGGCTGTAAACTTAAACTAATTCTGGGAAATGAAAAATTTCACTGTGATATACCAGTCATAGTAAAGATTGATAGAGGTCTGTGATCAACAGAGCTTTGGCTTGAGTCTATCTCACAGAGAACCAGTGAGCCTCCAAACTCACCCAGATTCCAGAATGCATGATTTCCCAGATTCCATAATGCATGATTATAATAGACATGCCTAGAAACTGGTAGAATTCCCACTTCCATTTCCTAACCTATGGAGTAAAGGCTATTATTTTAAGTAAAGCCAAGTGAGAGCCACTAGAACTGCCTAGATAATAAACCAAAACCAATATTGTGTTCCTAGACAGATTGTAGAAATTCGTGCCACCATTAAAGACTTGAAAGATGCAGGGGTGGTGATTTCTACCACATCCCATTTGACTTGTCTAGCCTCTGTGGAAGACAGATGGATTTTGGAGAATGACAGTAGGTTTCCATAAACTTAACCAGATGGTGATGTCAATTGCAGTTGCTCTTTCAAATGTAGTTTTGTTACTAGAGCAAATCAACATATTCCCTGGCATATGGTATGGGACTATTGATCTGGCAAATGCTTTTTGCTCCATACCTGTTAATAAAGACCATCAGAAGCAGTTTGCATTCAGCTGTCTGAGCCAACAATACATCATCACTACCCTACCCAGGGCTATATTGATTCTGCAGTCTTATGTCATAATCTGCTCTGCAGGGGTCTTAATTGCCTGTCCATTCTTCAGTAAGGTATCATGGTGATCCATTTTATTTGTA
Source organism: Neophocaena asiaeorientalis asiaeorientalis (assembly GCF_003031525.2). Taxonomy (NCBI): domain Eukaryota; kingdom Metazoa; phylum Chordata; class Mammalia; order Artiodactyla; family Phocoenidae; genus Neophocaena; species Neophocaena asiaeorientalis. The sequence continues at coordinate 760,186 of NW_020172108.1, forward strand.
ATATTTAGCTCATCAGGAAGGATGTGAAAATAATAGCAACAAGTTTAGGCATTATTTAGAAATGTCTGAGCCAGTGGGTAGGAAGCATATTCCACAAAAATTCAGAAGTTGGCCACCTAATGAAATTTCTAGGGATCCAATCCTGCAGGACAAGTCAAGATATCACTTTCAAAATTAAGGACAAATTACTGCATCTGATTCTTCCCACCATTAAATAAAGAGTACTAATTGTATCTCTTAAAATGTTGGATATAAAAGATACCTCATTTGGATGTGCTATTCTGACCCATTTACCTAGTAACTCAAAAAGCTTTTAGTTTTGATGAAGGTCCAGAACAAGAGGAAACCCTGCAACATAAACAAGATGTCAAGCAAGCTGTTCTACCATTCTGAGCTATGTGATCTAGAAGATACGACAGCCCTCAAAGTGCCCCTGTCAGATAAGAAGACTGCATGGAACTTTTGACCGTCCTTATAATTGATTCACAGAGCAGATCTTCAGGATTTTGAAGCAAATCTATACCTTCTTTGGCAGACAGTTTTTCTCCTTTTGAAAAACATTGCTGGCTTGCTAAACAGGCTTAATAGGAACCCAACACCTAACCATGATTACATGACCAAAATTACAATACGACCTGAATTACCCAACAGGGTGTTGTCTGACTCATCCATAATCTTGGGAGATCACAGTAGCATATGAGATTGAGCTCCATCAATTTCTGCAAACACAGGTAAGTTGCATAAATCACAGCAAGATCCTTTTTGATCCACCTCCTAGAGTAATGGAAATAAAAATAAACAAATGGGACCTAAGGAAACTTAAAGCTTTTGCACAGCAAAGGAAACCATAAACAAGATGAAAAGACAACCATCAGAACAGGGGGAAATATTTGCAAATACATCAACGGACAAAGGATTAATCTCCAAAATATATAAACAGCTCATGAAGCTCAATATTAAAGAAACAAACAACCCAGTCCAAAAATGGTCAGAAGACCTAAATAGACATTTCTCCAAAGAAGACACACAGATGGCCAAGAAGCAGATGAAAAGCTGCTCAACCTCACTAATTGTTAGAGAAATGCAAATCAGAACTACAGTGAGGTATCACCTCACACCAGTTAGAATGGGCATCATCAGAAAATCTACAAACAACAAATGCTGGAAAGGGTGTAGAGAACAGGGAACCCTCTTGCACTATTGATGGGAATGTAAACTGATAAAGCCACTATGGAGAACAGTATGGAGGTTCCTTAAAAAACTAAAAATAGAACTACCATATGACCCTGCAATCCCACTACTGGGCATATACCCAGAGAAAACCATAATTCAAAAAGACACATGCACCCCAATGTTCATTGCAGCACTATTTACAATAGCCAGGACATGGAAGCAACCTAAATGCCCATCGACAGACAAATGGTTAAAGATGTGGTACATATATACGATGGAATATTACTCAGCCATAAAAAGGAATGAAATTGGGTCATTTGTAGAGACATGGATGACTCTAGAGACTGTCATAGAGAGTGAAGTAAGTCAGAAAGAGGAAAACAAATATTGTATATTAACGCATATATGTGGAACCTAGAAAAATGGTACAGATGAACCAGTTTGCAGGGCAGAAATTGAGACACAGATGTAGAGAACAAATGTATGGACACCAAGTGGGGGAAGCAGTGGGGAGTGGTGTGGGGGTGGTGGTGGGATGAATTAGGAGATTGGGATTGACATGTATACACTAATATGTATAAAATGGATAGCTAATAAGAGCCTGCTGTATTAAAAAAAAAAAGAATAGAGTTTCCACTAGATGATACAGTAAGTATTTTATTACACTGAAATTTGAGACTGCTACCTACACACATTGGGCTCCTCATGTTATGAATGAATAGTTGATGTGAATCAAAATCCATGTGATCAAAAATAAATGATATGAATCAAAAAGAATGTGTAACTTTAATTTTATTGGTGACAAATTCTGACCATTCAGGAGAAATTGGGCTGCCAGTCCACAATGGGTAGTAAGGAAAAAGATGTCTGGATTTCAGAATATATGTATATTATATGTATATGTATATATGTATATGTCTGGAATATATGTATATGTATAATATATATGTCTGGATTCATTTCATATGTATACCTATACATTAAGCTTTTTTCTTCTCCTCTTCTATCATTTAAAAGAAGGAAGTAGAAGTGTTCATAGCAATTAATCTTAAATGTAAGTTTTCAAGTTACAGACTAACAAAGGGGAAATATCAATGTTTCTGCTAGAAGACAAAGAAGGAATTTGTATTTTCTTACGTAAAAGAGTGTTTTCAATTGTAGAATGGATAAATATATCATGTTATACAGAAGCATTATTTTGCCATTGTCTCAATTTGGAAGTGATATTAAGAATGGTTAAAAAAAGTATATATGAATGTCACATTACAAGGGGTAGAGCAATGTATTTGTGCTGTGCCAATTTACCTAAGCTGCAAATGCACTCCCCAGAATTCCCTTACCACCAAGGCTCCTGGTTAGTGTGAGCCACTGTTGGGGAGGGATAAATTTCCCCCTTTACCCTTTTTGAGCTCTTGTGGCTGGACTAATAGTACAATTGACAGAAGACAGATTAACAGGAGAAAGATAAACTAATTTTAAATCATGCACATTTTTATATTATAGAAATGGGACCTAAGAAGTAGCCAAATGGGTATTATACAAATGGGACCTAAGAAGTGGCCAAAGCAGGAAGCTTTTATGCTTTATAGATAAAGAAACAATAAATTTGTGAGGAATCGACAGGACAAAGAAACTTAGGCTTTTGGTGTTCATTTAGTGAAGAATCTAAACAGAGTTTGGCTTTGGGGTAGTAAATTAAAGAAGTAACAAGTTTTGATTATACAGGTTTCTTAGCCCAAATTCCCTATCTCTGGGGATAAGGGTGTCCCTCTACCTCCAGACACAGAGAGGGCACTTTTCACTTGGGAAGTTTATTTCCTGCTTTCAAGGAGACGGAGAGGAAGGTCAGAATGTCCCTCTTTCATTGGCTGTTTCTTAAGTAACCTTAATCAAAATAATCAAATAACTTTAATTGAAAGTAACTAACTGAGGCATATTTGGAGCGGACTAGCCTGGGTCCCAACACCACAAAGACCTTATGCATGAGATTTCAAAAGCAGTGTTGAAACAGGAGGTCAATCTGGCCTTAGGCTCTGTTGCCACTCACACTTGTTTTCACTGATCTGGCTCACCTTGTTGGTGAGTTGTAGCCGTCAGATTCACATCTTCTCTAGCACCCACTGACTCTCTGTAGAGGTTTCTGTAAATCCTGGCCAGGTGCATGTTTAGCTCTGTGATGGAGAGTGCCAACTTTCCTTCAGGTCACTGCTGTCATCAAAGTTGGAGCTTGTAGGTGGTGAGAGACCTACAAAGGTTCTTGCTGAGGGGTTCTATCATCCCTGCTTCCCTCACTCCACTCCCATCTTACTTATTACTTGTGGAAGACCAGTAATAAATAACAGCGATACATATTCTGTATCATTCAGAGTTTTTCCCAGTTTTTTTGATAAAATCCCAATGATACAAATGATTGGTACAAAATTAATAAAAATGAGCTAAAAATGCTGGAGAAAACCTAGCTTAGGAGATTGATTTTAAATCAAAATTTGAAAGAAATAATTGCAAAGGACAAGATGAGACATCCCTAAATGAGAGAGAAAATACTACGTATATTTTAGGGTAAAGAAAAGTGAGTTTTGTCCCATTGGAGAAAAGGGAGTATGTCAGAATAAACTATTTTGAGGTAGGTGAAGGGATCAGAATACAGCAAGCTATGACATTCAGGCTGAGAAATTTTTCCTTCTTTTGGTGAACATCACAAGATGGGCTAATGTCATAACATTTTTGTCATGAGGGCTGAAGTGGCTAAGAGCTGAGAAACCAGCTCTAGAAAACACTCTTAGAAAGCCCAAGACAGAGGGAGGTAGGAATCTTAGCAGCAAAGCCAGGTGTGGTTTTCTAAGATGAGACATGAGGAAATGTGAGTCCAGAAGTAGGACATTAAGTCTCCATGGTTAGAACCATTTTAATAGAATAACTGCCATTTACTTAGCCAGGTGTATTGCCAAGCACTTTATATAGAGTGACTCATGAATCCTTATATAGCAAATATGATTGTCTCTTGTTATGCAGATAAAGAAACTGATATCTAGAGGTTAAGTAATTTGCCCAAAGTTACATACTTAAAATTAGAAAATCCTGTGTTCAGAGAAAGGTCTCCTGACTCCAAATGTTTTGCTCAGAACCGCTAGGTCTTAAAGCCAGGTGGCACTTGATTCAACGCTGGGATAATAAACTATGAGCTCAGAAGCACTTCCAGTTCCTGTGCCTAATGCCTGAGCTTGTTCTAATGTGTATGAAGTTACAGGTGGAAATTTAAATGGACAAGCTAAAAAATTACAAAGATAAGTGAGAGCCAAGTAGGAATACAAGAACTGTACATTCCTGAGCACACAAAACAGTTTTGTGTGCACATATGTACACAACTTGACTGATGTTTGTCAAAAGCCAAATAAAACCCATTTTCTTGTTTATATAGATTATACCCCAAATGGCATGAATTCCAATTTTCCATATCTAATGAAATTGAAATGAAAATTCCTCTTCATATACGTCAATATAAAAGGAAAGAACATTTAGAAAGAGAAGAGAAACGTGTGTTTTGAATGTCAAGTGGCTGAAAAATGTGGCCTTGGAATGCCCATCTCCCTTAAGAAAAAGCAAGGGGTGGGAGTAGGGAGCACACATCCTGGAGCCAGACTGCAGGTGGTGGAGTCCTGGTTCTACCACATTCTAGCTGCAGTAAGTCACTCAATATCTCTGCAGATCTTTATTCTAATCTGGAAAATGGGGCTGACAATTGTTATGAGGATTATTGATTTTCATATTTGCAAAGTACTTAAAAGAATACTTGGCACATGATAAAGCCCCATCCTAGCTAAGTGTTTATAATTAAGTTAAACACTTGACATGTTCAGGAATTCATTATAAAAGGCTAGGGTCAAGTCAAATGCCATCTCCTTTGTGAGACTGCTCTCAGGGACTCAATCAAGTATTTTTTGAACACCCGACATTTTCTAAGTAGGGTTCTCAGTGTAGGATTAGAGAGGTGAACAGAACTAACATTAAAGATGACCTCATGAAGATTTATTGTTCTAACCCTGTAATACCTTATGTATTATATTTGAGCATTATATTAGAATGATATTCTAATCTATTAGAGCGTTCACCATTTTTTGATGTAAATTTTCTTTACAGAATTCTTTTCCTCATTCATCTGTAAAATCTCTAAGAGCCTGAAATATATGCTTCCTTGTATTGAAGTTCATATAAAGAATAGGTACTCAAGAGATGTCAATTGAATTTAGAAGAAATGAAAAAAGGGAGGGAGGGAGGGAGGAGACAGTAAGGTGGGATTGGTAACAGCACAAGTTGTAGATTCCGACTGTTTGTCCTCAAATCCCAGCTACAACTTAGTAGCTGTATGACATTAGGCTGGTTACTTAACCTTCCCAATTCCAGGGCCATCAGCTGTTAATGAGGATGATGATAATAGTACCTACTTTGAGAGGTTTTCTGTGAGATCTAAAAAACTAATGGTTTGAAATCATGTAGCATAAATATGACACACGGTCATCACACTATTTAATATACCACTATTATAAACTAATGAACAAAATAAACTTTAGATAAAATAGTCTCTAAGGATGATGCTGTGATTCAACCTGTTTAGAAAGTGTGAAAATCCCTTGATGTGTGTTTGTGGGTGGATGTGTACGTGTGTATATGAAACAGTATTCCTATGATTTGAAAGTCCTATCATTTTTATTTGAGCAAATGATACCAAAAGATTGAGTCTGTCTAATTTACTACATACCATTTTAATGCCATGTGAACAAAAGGATTGTAGTTCTGGGTCCCTGCCATACTGTTATACAAACCAATTGCAGCAAAGTCAATGAATCAAATGCAATTTAGTCTGACTCAACTAGATCCAGCTGGAGGCTGTTTCTGCACATGAAGCAGAAAAAATATTATAGACCATAATTTCTGCTCAGATCGGTCAGTCCCAGTCATTCTACTTGGCAGCCAATTGGCCTGACCATCAGGCATATAGGCTGGAACATCTTCTATACGCCTAGCTGAGCCTTTAAGAAAGCTACATAAATGCTACTTCATGAAAGCCAAGAGGAGCCTTTTCTTGTCCTTGGAATTATCTTGAAGATCCATTAAGGACACTAGGGAGTGACAGGAGAATCACTGTAAAACACATCCCCTGCTCTATCTCATGCAGAGGTCCCAAAGATAAAGACATATCTATATGTATTCATATATGTATGTAGATATATCTCTGTCCCTAGCTTCCACTAATATTTGGTCTTTGACCCTGGTGCCTGACAGAGAACTCCTAAAACCCTTGGAATTTCCTGGGTGATAGGAGAGTCTTTCGTCCTAATGAGGCAATTCTTGGTAGGCTCCTAGATGGAGGCTGTCACCAGAAAGACCAACCCATTATTAGAAACTTGAAACTTTCATCCCTACCCCTCATACTCTGGAGAGAGGAGAGGGGTTGCAAACTGATTTAATAATTGATCATGCCTACATGATGATGCCTCCCCCAAAATCCCAAATTACAGGGTTCAGAGAGCTTCTGGGTTGTTAAACACATTCACATAGCTGGAAAGATGGCACACCTCAACTCCAGGGGACAAAACTCCTATGTTCAAGACCCTTCCATACTTCATCCTATGTGTTTCTTCATCTGCCTATTCATCTGTATCCTTTATCATATCCTTAATTATATAATAAACTGATAAATACAATTAAGTGTTTCCCTGAGTTCCATGAGTCATTCTAGAAAATTACTGAACCTGAGGAGAGAGGCATCAATCTATAGCTGGTCAGTCAGGAGTACAGGTGACAACCTGGGTCTTGTAACTGGCATCTGAAGTGGGGGCAGTCTTGTAGGACTGAGCCCTTAACTTATGGCATCTGATGCTAACTCCAGGCAGAAAGTGCTAGAACTAAATTGAATTGAAGGTCAATCATTTTAGCCAGCTGGTGTTGGAGAATTGGTTGGTGGGGGAAAAACCCACACAACTAGTCACAGAAGTATGAGTGTGAGGATAAAGAAAACAATGAGCTTCTCCCAGACATATATGTAGCCAGAAAATGATATAGATTGAAAGCTTTTCTTCTTGGCTGCAAGCTTCTCAATGGTAGAGACCATGTTATATTCAAGATTATACTTCTAGTACATGTCTTAGTGTTTCATTTCACAAAAATATGAGTACCAGGCAAGGGCCAGGTACTGTTCAAGTCTCAGAATACAGGGGTGAATTACATAGACAGTGCCCGTGTCCTCTTGGGGCTTACATGTTAATGGGAAGATGATACACACACACACACACACACACACACACACACACACACACACACATATGCTGAGAGAAATAAGGGCTATGAAAAAACTTATAATAATAGCCAATATATTTTGTTGAAATTAATAAATCAGTTCTTCCCAACACCTTTCAAAAATTTTCTAAGCAAAAATAAAATAAAATAATGCTAATATTTGTACCACACACCATGGTAAAGGGAAAAATCTACTTATAGCCACTGGCTGGCTTGTGACCTCAGGCTACCCCAGCTCAGAATGACTGCCTTGAGGGCCAAGGGGATACCTGGATATTCAGGTCAAGATATGAGAAAATTACCTGAGTTTTTGTTAAGACATAGTTCAGACATGCAGTCAGTTGGACTGGATTCAGATAGCGGTCAAGCTAACAATGCAGCAAGCAGTTGTATCCATTCTTTGTAAGTTACATATTCAACCTCCACTTCCAGATCTTTCCCCAAGAACTTGATTCTATACCTTCATTTTGGCCTAGGGTACTGATTTAAATAAAGACAGAAACTGCTCCTCTCTCAGAGTTTTATTTCTATCCATAGACAAACATTCCATGTCACTTTCTGACATTCTTTATCCATCTCAGATTTGCTTTACATTTATTAGACCCTCAAGCATAGTGAGATTTGGACAGTGGGCCATGTTCAGTACTGGCCTGCTTTTCCCTAGTTTATTTACCTGCCCCTGCTAGCCCTCCACCGAGCTCACAGGAAGCTGTGGATGTGACAGTCTGGCATGTGACAAAAGATATGAAGAAAAAAGGGTTTTGTGCCTGTGTGGCAAGTCCACAGTTGGTATCCTGGATCACTGGGTGAAATTTTACTCTCAAAAAGGACACAGGGCAAGATAGCCACTGGGTACAGGTTTAGAGGAAACTCTTTCTGCAGGAAGCAGAGGGGCTCATCAAAGTGACCAATGACAACTAAGACCAAGAACTAAAGAAAAAGAGCCACCTATTGGCACAAACTGAGATGAGAGGGTGTAATGGATTGCAGAATGCTCACAATCTTCCCATCCGTGGATGAACACTCCTTTGCTGTGTGACTTTGAAGCTCCTTTCCACTCATTTAGACACGAGCTTGACTGTGTGAATTTCTTTAGTCCATGGGGCAAAAGCAAATGTGACAAAAGACAAAATTTGAAAAACTCTTCTGCATTGGGCTTTTCCTTTCATGCTGCCTTTGGAAGGCCATCAATCACTTTGACTAACCTGCTGAATGATGACAGACACGTGGTTGAAGCCCTAGTCAACTGCTGGGTAATCAGTTAGGCCACTGGCCACCAACTGAACACACATGCATGAGCGAGTCTAGTTGAGACCAGCAAGAAATTACCCGGCTGAGCCCAGACTCAACTGCTAACCAATAGAATCATTAGCTAATAAATGATCGTTGTTTTAAGCCACTCCATTATGAGCTAATCTGTTGTTTAGCAAAAATGATTTATATAGAACTTTTTAGCTAGAAATGGGATTCTTATTTACCAAACATGTTTTACTGAAATATGTATCATTGTCTCTGGGATTAGGCTAAAAGAAAAGTATTAATGAAGTCTGAAAAAGTGATAAAACAGTGGAGGCTGAGAAAACTGTGAGGAAGTTGTTATAGCATGTTGGAAAATGAGGACTCACATTAGGCAGTTGTGAAACAATTGGAAAAACTATTGTCTATGATAACTTGGAAAATAGAAAGTGTACCTAGTGAAATTTTGGATGTAGTTAAGGAGAACCCCAGGCCGAATGAAGAAAGTATCTTTTGGTTGGTCAATAAGGTAGGAGAATACCAAGGTAAGCTAAATAACTGGTTAGTTTGCAAGAAGAGTTGAAAAGCAATATAGAGGAGACACGATTTTCATTGGAAAATAAAGCTTTAATTTTTTTTATTTTTTGGCCATACCACATGGCATCCAGGATCTCAGTTCCCTGACCAGGGATTGAACCAGTGCACCCTGCAGTGGAAGTGTGGAGTCCTAACTACTGGACCACCAAAGAATTCCAGAAGATAAAACTTTTCTCACCTCCAGTTTCCCCAGAATTGTAAGGAACCAGTGACTGCTATGTGTTTCCCATTCCTCCCCTTTTCCAATGGAAGAGTTTATTTCTGTTATACTGTTTTTGTGTCACTACTGTACGCTGGCTGTGTAAGTGGCAAATAACTAGTCTTTTTACATCATAGGTTCCTGGATCAATGATAACCACAACCAAGATATGTGGGAAATTACAGGATCAAGATTGTGGTGTTTTGAGCCTATTTCCATAATTGGATGAGTCTTTTAAGAGCCCTAGACAGAGATGAGTATATTTTGCATGTGAATAAATATGAATATTTATGACCACCACGCAAGCTAGTCTCCTGGAGGGTGAGCAGCCACGTGGAAGAGAATTTAGGTATCATTCAATGGTAAGCCAGCCCCCAGCCATGAAGCAGTCACCTGCCAGACATGTGAATGAGGTCAGCACTGCCAGCCACAGGCAGTTATATGTGTGCAGCCATATGAGACTAACAGGTTACTATTCAGCTGATCCAAGCCCATTTTTCAATCTACAGAGTTGTAAGTTAATAAACAGTTGTTTAAGTCACTAAGTGCAGGGATGATTTTTTATATGGCAACAGGTAACTGGTACAATAAAAAAAAGGGAGATCTGGGGGGCAACACCGGTGCCAGGTCTTCCTTGGATCACAAGTATTTTTGACAACAAAGAGATTTTGGAGAATGCACAAGTTGACTTAATTCTAATGCATGTATGCGACAGATCAAAAGTGCTCCCTAGGTTCCTCATCTCAGAAATTACTGTATCAGAGGCAGGATGAAGTACTAAACTTTCAGATTAGAGAAGCTGGGGAAGGCTGGGGCAAAGGAGTAAAGTCAGTGGATACTGCTCCAGAAATTTAGACACCAATTCCATCATAGCAAATGAGAGAATCAGATCGGGGCAGACAATTTCACATTAAAATGTTCAGCATAACTAGAAATCAGTGAGTTCGAAAATAGCATGAGGCTTGGGCCCTTTTCTAAAATTAAGGATAGAGCTTCCCTGGTGGCGCAGTGGTTGAGAGTCCGCCTGCCGATGCAGGGGACGCGGGTTTGTGCCCCGGTCCGGGAAGATCCCACATGCCGCGGAGTGCCTGGGCCCGTGAGCCATGGCCACTGAGCTTGCACGTCCGGAGCCTGTGCTCCGCAATGGGAGAGGCCACAAGAGTGAGAGGCCCGTGTACCGCAAAAAAAAAACAAAATAATAAAATAAAATAAAATTAAGGATACTGTTAATATTTTAAATGGAGCTTAGATAATTACATGCGTCTGTTGAACTTACTCTACAGTGGTGGTAGACAATGCCTTTGAACTGGGATCCAGGCAGAAGATAACAACAGGGTGTTTCTCTGGGTTATTTAATGTGACAGCTTGGTGTCATGCTGCTCTTGTCAGTGCCCACTTGCTGACATCTGCACCCGTGTCCTTGTTTGGCTAAACTGTGCACTATTTCCTGATAGCTTATGCTGACTAGACCCCAGGCCCAGAGTCTGAATGCTTCTGGGCTCAGCCTTCCGACCAATGAAACAGGGACCATTATGTTTTTTTGTCACGATAAGAGAAGAGAAGCTGACTAGTTTTGTGTCTTTTATAGTCTTTATTACTGCAGATCCTTATGTTGGCAAAACCTAGTGGAAAGAACATGGACCATAGAACCTGGGTTCAAATTCTGGGTCCACCAATCAATACATGACTGGCCTTGAGAAACTCACCAAAACATTCTAAGCTTCTTTTTTTCAAATGGGGAAAATAACACTTGCTTTATCTACCTGGTGGAAATGTTTTAAAGATCAAAATATTATCCATACAACAGACAAATATATGTATGTATATATATTGTATATATAAAATGCTATTTTAGGATTTCAATAAATATTAATTATGATTATTACTGTTCTTTGATAGCACTGAAACTCTGACAATCAGGCTAAGATGGTAGAATACATTTAACTCTATCTATCTTCTATGTCTTTAGCAATATATTCTAGTCCTCAGATTCAGAGTGAAATAGACCTGTGTGGGAAAAGTGAAGAGTCTGTATGAATATTAACTTTGTCATTGGCTGATGCAAAGAAAGTTCCAGATATAGGTGAAAGTCAAGGAGGTGGGTGGTGGTGATTCCATTTTGAAATAGAGAACAGATTATCTTTCTTTCTAATTTCCTATCTTTTCCATTTGGGTAATTCATTGCATAAGAAACCCAAAGTCCCTAACTATTCTACAAGGAAAAGATTGTCTGTAGGTGTTTTCAACAATAGAATTACAATGCAGTTATATAAGAGAGAAGAACAAACCTGACACCATGTTGGATCTATTCCTTTAGCTCTAACCTTTGTACTCTGTTGCCGGTGCTTAGTCCTGCTGGCTCTGCACCACTATCTGGTCAATCAGTAAAAGAATGTTGCCTATAGCCTGGAATATACATAAGAGCTCCTTCTCCAGGCTCTGCCTCCCAGGCTCAACCTTTAAAGGTATAACACTTTTCATTCATATACAGATAAAGAGTTGCAGAACAGAGAACATTCGTCTTGTTGGAGGTTTACAGGAACATTGTTAGCAGACCTACATGGACAGCTGCAAGAACACAAGAATCCTGGAGTCTAACTTGGGTAAGATTGTTCTTTTTCTAGCTCGCTATCCTGTTGATCTGCTAGCTTTCCAAATAAAGTTGCTACCTCTTGCCCCAACACCTTGTCTCTAGATTTATTGGCCTATAGTACAGTGATCAGTACAAGCATGGACTCGATAGCAGTTACATTACCCAACTGGTATACTAAGTACCAACAAAGCCAAGCTCCTGGATCTCATTTTATTGCCACCACTTGATGCCAATGAAGAAAACGCCTCTGAGGGGAAGAAATAATTTCTTTCTGTAAGAATAAGTGAAAACAGAGATAATTATTTACTTTTTTCTTTTCCAAAATGCCAATATTTTATTCCTTTCAAGGACCTCTGCCTCTTCTACTTAAATATATTCTGGTAACTGATTTTGACTTTATTTAAAAACATATTTCATCTTTTTTATGCCTCTGATATCACACTTGATGCATTATCTGTCGTATTCATTCATTTCACACATGCTTGTTGACTGGGTGTTGTGTATCAGGTATGGGGCCATGGACCAGGCTTGCAGAGCTGAATGAATGAGACAGTCCCCAACCCCAGGGGCTCTATGCTTCTACTGCTGGTCAAGGCTTTCCCTGCCCCACTCCCGTTTTCCCTCACATCCACAGTTCCCTTTCCAGGGATGACCCTTTCCCCTGAGACTTTATACAAGTAAAATTAATAATAATAAAACCAGTACATTTCTATAGTATGTTCCCTATATTGACAGAGATTACTAAATACATTATGTAAATTATCTAATCTTAGCAACTTCACCAGCTTCATTCTATAATGATTCCAATTTACAGAGGAAAACATGGCACTGTAAGTGGTAGAGCCAGTATTCAAACCCAGGTTTATTTGGCTCCAGTGTCCTTTATACACTACTTGGTAGCATCATCAGTCTTTACCATAAATGATCCACTTTCTAAAAATGGATTTTAAGACCTCTGAAGGAAAGCAACATAATTTTCATCTATATTAACTGATCCACTTTATGTACATTATCTCAATTAATTCTCATAGCTCCTTATGAAACAGACATTTTAATTCCACTATAGGAATCAGGAAATCGAGGATCAACTTGGTTAAGAAACATAGACAGGACCACTTAGCTAATTAATGGTGGCTAGCATTCAAATCAACATCTTAAATCTAAAATCCCTGTTCCTATGTTTCTTCTTTAGAATTTGAAGAATTTAATACCAAGTTTAAAAATGGATTGTCCCTGAAGATAAACACACTGCTTCAGCAGCTAGAAATTTAGGACAAGGATGGCATTAAGGGCATCTGAGTAAACAGGGAAGAAATATAAGGAATTTCCAATCATTCTGTTAGTATCCCATTATCGTAAATGCTCATAACTAATTTTCCTTTCCATCTGCTTGAAAGTGAAAACAGAAATCTGAAAAGACAGAAAAGTAAGGCATATTTTTTATGTAAACATGATTGAGACAATTGAATTACAGTATGGAGAATATGAACATAGAATTATCTCACACACTGAGCATGACAATTAATGCTAGGTAAGCCAAAGAGCAAAATGTAACATTTTATTAAGATAGCTTACAGCACTGAATTTTTTTGTTCTTTTTTTTTTTCTTTCTGTTGGAAGCTGTGGGCCTAATAAGCAGTGGCCTGGCCTTGAACTCAGAAGGTCAGAATCCATGCCCTAATATTGACAATTTTCCCTTCTGCAAAATTTAGTGAGTTTATTAAAGTCTTGAAGTCACTGTCATACTAGCCAGAATAGAATATCATAAACCTAAATAGAGAGGAAATAAAGAAATATCAACAATAAAATGAGAAGATATATTAATGAAATAGAAAATAAATAGAGAGGATCAGCAAAAACAAACATTTTCTTTGGAAGAAAAGAACCTAATAAAATAAGTACCTGGAAAAACTTGCCAATTGGAAAGAGAAAAGTCATAAATAAATAATAACAGGAACAGAAAACTAGACATATCTACAGATACAAATGATATTTTAAAATTTGAAACATATATGTTTATCCTAATAATTTTGAGACCAAGATGAAATGGTCAATTTTTAGGAAAAATGTATTTTACTAATATTTACAAGATAAGAAATGAAATGTCTTAATAAACCAGTAACCATTAAAGAAATGATTAGTAATCAATCTTCTTTTCCTGCACAAAAAGATATACTAAGCCCAGCTGATTTTAAATACGTCTTTCCAACACTCCAAGAAACAGATAACACTCTATGATATATACCATTTTTGAGAATAGAAAAAGAGGGAAAGATTCTCAATTCATTTTATAAAGCTCGTATGTCCCTAATAACAAAATTGCAGGATAATACAAAAGGAAATAGAAAACAAATCTAATTTATGCACATATATATGTATATGCAGTGGATGGAAGATATTTGGGAGACCTGAGAACTTCATGAAGCTATTAGGGAGGTAGTTGAGAGAAAGAAGTTGAAGCTTCAGAAGAGAGAGGTGATAATTGGTGGAGCAGGCACCTAAGGAAAAAAAGGAATAGATGAGATAAAATTATAGGAGATACAAGGACTCCTGTTTCTTTTCAACAAACAAAAAGATAATCCCACAGAAGAATTTAATTTTAGCCTAAATTATTGAGATGTATCTGATGAGACAAATAGATCTGGTGAGAACAGGATGTTTAAAAAATGCTATATGAAAAACTGTGGGGAGGGCACACATGTGCTATGTGCGCACACACACACACACACACACACACACACACACACACACACATACTCACATATACACATGGCCCATGCTCTGGGCAGAGCCGTTGCCAGTCTACTTGGTATCTTTGAATGTTCCCTCTGGTGAGACTGAGTTCTGCACCAGAGTGTCCAACTTGGCATTTGGAGCTTGGGCTTAGCTTCTTAGACAATAATTTGTAACTGTCTAAGATTCTGCATGAAACCAAAATGACTTACTATATCAGTCAAGGTAATGAACTGTCAATTAACATGCAAATCAGTTAAATAGGTTGCTCAGGACCATGTAGCACAAACAGCATTAGTTGATTGACTAAATTACTAGCTTATTATACCATCCAGTGGAGAAATATATGTAGACCCCTCCTAAGTGCATGACCAGCCCTGAGACTCTTAATGTAGCAAGATTTTAATAGTGATGATAATCATGGTGTTTATGCTAATTTCTTTATATTTTTATGATACTTTTCAGCTTATAAATTTTCCTCATGTATATGACCTAATTTAATGGCTCAAAATATCTTGCTACATATAAGTATTTGCCTTTCTACACACACAGAAACACACACACACACACACACACACACACACACACACAGAGCTCTATTATTGAACAATAAAGAGTAAAATTCATACCCATAATCTCTTAATTTTTAATCATATAACTTTATGATCTGATTAATCAGTTAAAATCATGTGAATTAAGTGGTGCTTATTTACACTTAATTTTTTTGATTAAAGGTACATGTACCTTGGAGTATTTTTAAATAGTAAATATCTCTGTTCTATGAAAATATATTTCTGTTTAATAAAATTAAAATTTATACATAGATTTTGCATAATGAGACCTTCCTATTTTAACCACTAGCTGCAGCAAAAGTGTCTTAAACAATAAAATTTATTTCTCTCACACACAAAGCCTGATGTCAGTCAAACGTCTTTCCAGAGCTGCTTTTGAGCACGATCATTTCAATAAATGGCCTCCATGGGCACTGCCAAAAGGCAAGAGAGATGATGGAAGTGGCATACTTGCTCTTAAAAGCTTCAGCTGATAATAAGATGCATTAATTTCACTTATATACCACTGGCTAGAACTAGTCACATGGTCCTGCCTAACTGCAAAGGCATCTGAGAAGCAGATTCTTCCTGTGTTGTCAGGAAGGAAAAAATAATCAGATTTAAAAAACATTAGTAAACTTTACCACAGTTCCCTTGCAAATATTGAGATAACATTTTCTATTTTAAATATCAATTTTTACACTGATTTCCCTACCTTGTAATAATTCAACATTGAAGTGAAGAATTTTCTTACTCTTTCCAATATGAAATAAAAGAATATTTGACAGGCTTCATGCTTTTGCTTTTATCTACAAATTATATGTTTTAAACATAATGGCAATGCTTCAAAACACAGTTTGGTACACGTCAGTAATAGCTCTTAATGACTCAGAAAGAATATAATAATCTACCATGATCAAAACTAATCTGCCATAAAAAGTACAGAAATATCAAACGGCTTATCCTGTAGAAACAAATCCAAATTAATTGCCTCATTTGTTACATCATAGGTAATATACACTTTAACATTGCCATGACTTTATATAGACATCTAGCTTCTCAGAGAAATTTAGAAAAACATTATCCAATAAAGTTTCATTGTGAAAAGAATTAACATGCCTAATGATGCAACTCCTAATTTTCTGTGGGTTTTATTAGCAACAATTATTTATTGAGTTATGGTATCTTGAGTATAACCAAAAAAAGAAATAAAATTACACTTTTGACTACCACTCTATTTCTTTGGGTAACCATCACACAACACATACACACACAAACACACACACACATACACACACTGTCTTTCTCTCTCACATACACATACACACACTCTTTCCACCACCTGGCATGGTCTGAACATTGAACGTTGTGATTGTCAAAATATGCCCAGTACTACTAACATTATAACACTATGTATTAGAGCTTTTGGCTTCAGTTACATGTAAAACATAAAGTAAACATTAAATGTAGTTTATTGAGGTTGTGATGATTTGGAATTTCCATCACAATTCTTCAGAAACTTGTGTTTCTCGTAGAGCAGTAGTCATCCTGATAGCAATAATGTCACTTATTGCTAAGAATATTTCTATCACTGTTGATCCAATTCAACATTAAATAGCTCCTTTAACTACAGAATTCTTTTTTTCAAGCAGTAATAACTTGTTTCTGCAAACATATGTGTCTGATTGTGCTCCCATTTTTAATAATTATTCAAGAAAAATTATGTAAATAAAAGCAGCCACAATTTGTGAGGGCTGCTATGTATCAGACTCCATCTTAGATGTTTTTTTTCTCATTAAGTCCTCACAATGATTTACCAAAGAAGCAATTTTAGCCCCATTATGGAGATGATGAGACAGGAGTGTGAAGGTATTTTAGCCACTTTCTAACCAAACTCACAGTGCATATGTTATTTCACCATTGTTTTTGTTCTCTTTTTGTGGAAATGGGCCACACTGTAGAATAATAAAAAATAACGTAGTAAAGTGGTGAAATGTATAGATAACAAAAGGCATAGTTTCCCTTCTGTAGTATTGTCTTTTCTTTTCTTCCTCAAAAACAAACTTAAAAGGAAATTTTTAGGTACATTTCTCCTCAGTTCTAATACCTAGCCAACTAGATGATCTATGATGAGATGGTATGTTCTTATTCTTAAACAAATACCTCTATTAAAAGCTACACTACCAAATTATTTCAAACTGTGGCTGCTAATAATTTATTACTTATTTGTTCGTTTGTTTTTCTACAACCTAGAAATCATATGGTGATAAATCATTTCTCAACTATGGGAGCCCAAGGATAGACCAGCACCAGTAAGACATTTGCTGGAGACTTGAAGAGATTCAATTTACACTTGCAATCTAGTAAGAGTTGTCAATTATGGATAATAAACAAAAACAAGCAAATAAAAACACTGAAAAAACAAAACTTGTTCTTGAAATATATGAAATGTTGATGAAGACAAAGAAGTTGAGACTATAGAAAATAATAATGATATAAATTAAAATAAATGATAATAAAAGTGTATAAAAAATTTTGGAGGAAACCTGACAAGAGGTGATTATCATCACAAATAAAAAAATTATTTCGTTTATAGTCATACAGTGCCTACCTGAACTAAGATTCAGTGTTATATTTTAATTTTAAAATCTTTAGTGTGGACACTTTTTGAAATCTTCTTTTAGTGACTTTTTTAAAATTTATTTTTTAAAGAAGATGTTGGGGGTAGGAGTTTATTAATTAATTAATTAATTTTTTTTTTTTGCTGGGTTGGGTCTTTCTGTGTGAGGGCTTTCTCTAGTTGTGGCAAGCGGGGGCCACTCTTCATCGCAGTGCACAGGCCTTTCACTATCGCGGCATCTCTTGTTGCGGAGCACAGGCTCCAGACGAGCAGGCTCAGTAGCTGTGGCTCACGGGCCTAGTTGCTCCGCGGCATGTGGGATCCTCCCAGACCAGGGCTCGAACCCGTGTCCCCTGAATTGGCAGGTAGATTCTTAACCACTGCGCCACCAGGGAAGCCCCTAGTGACATATTTTTTTGTCTTCATTCATGAGTAGGTAGGAATTTTTGTGAAGTCATGTGACCAATGCTTGATTAAAACTGCAACTATATTTTAGTATGCATGATTGGATAGTTGCTTAAGAAAATAACAAAACTGTTTCCATCTTAAGTGATTCTTTTCATTTTCCAATTTGTTTAATATGAATATAAGATTAGAATACACTGATGTTCTTAGAGGCAACTTTTGATTTTAGCAATTTTCTTTTGCCATTAATGTCAGCAAACCCCTGAGGTATTTCCCTCATATCTACCTTCCTGAAATTCATACTATAGGGCAGAACAGAAGAGACTAAATCTATTCTCTTGGTTTTTATGCTTGGGCAAAGGCATTTGGATTATTTTTTCTAAAATAATTTTTAAGGCAACCCTAAACCCCATAGATTATCTCTTCATAAACTCAGAGTGAAATAGCCAACAGGCCGTGATTTGTCCAGTCACTACATCAATAATGAGATAAAACGATTCCCACTCACAGTCTATAAGTTGATTACAGATTGGCTGTGGGTTGGTTGCCTTTGCAAGGGATTGGCTCCAGACTGTGGGGTAGGTTAGGTCTTCTGTACCTATATTCGTATTCTAGAGCATCTATGTGGGTGATGCTCTTGTTACTCTTGTGCAGAGTACTGAGCACAATCTCAAGTGGACACTTGCAATGAAACTTAAGGTGTCCTCTCAGAACTAGCACTCTATCACATTTGAGCACATGCCATTTATCAAAGCGAGTCACCTGAAGCCCTAAAATCAATAGGGTAGGAAAGCATGCTCTGTCCTTAGGAAAGCTATAGCAAGGACAGGGAAGGAAGAATTGTGAATAAATAATACTATCTTAAACAAAGTATTAATAAATTACATTTATCCTTTTTCCGTATGCCTGTAGAATTAAATGATTGATCAGTTCCCCCAAATCTGGGCAAAAGTGGGCAGTGGCCCAATTCCTGGAAATCCCCACCCTTACCAGAAATAGCAGGAATATTCTTCTCGCTTGTTAGCGTATGAAATTATTTAACCCATAGAAACAAACAACCCCATGCTCTGGGGTCAATCTCACTTTCTGAGATGGTCTGCATTTTACCTGTGGAATGTGTATCTCTCTAAATAAACTTGCTTTCACTTTACTTTGGATTGCTCTTGAAATCTTTCCTGCGTGAAGCCAAGGACCCTCACTTGGAGGTCTGTCCTGGGGACTCACATGGGTCCCAGGATGTGATATTTCCTTCTCCTGCAACACATTCCCACTTACTTTGTACATTTCCTCACTTACTTTCTTGAACACTTTTTCTAATCTGGCTCCCATCCTCTTTATGTACACAAAACTACTCTCACTAAGGTCACAAGGAGGTCAGTAAATCCAAAGGAGATTTTCAATGTTCTTCTTTCTTGAACTCTAAACAGCAATCAGCACTGTAGAATACACTCTCCTTGTAGCACTCTCTTCACAAGACCATGTCACATGGCACTCTTCTTAATTCCCTCCTTTCACGCTTGCAGCTAATTCAAATCTCTTCTGTTGATGTCTCATCTTTTACCTAAACACTAAATTTGGTAGGTCAAGTCATAGGTCTGACCTTCTTTTCTCACCCTGTACTGTTTCCCTGGATGACCTAATCCGCTCCCAGCACCATATGAAAGTAACTCACAAAATTACCTCTTTAGTCTAGAAATATCCTCTGAGTTCTACCTGGCATTTTTGTCATCTATCTTTAAAGAACTTCAAATTAGTAAGACACCTTTGGAAAGTTGACCTCCTTGAAACCAAATTCTTTTCCATGGTTCTATTGCTGTAAAGGATGTCATTATATAGTCACCTTCTTTGCCTCATCTGTCAGTTTTCTTTTCTAAATACCTCATTCACTTCCCTC
Organism: Neophocaena asiaeorientalis asiaeorientalis; assembly: GCF_003031525.2. Taxonomy (NCBI): domain Eukaryota; kingdom Metazoa; phylum Chordata; class Mammalia; order Artiodactyla; family Phocoenidae; genus Neophocaena; species Neophocaena asiaeorientalis. The sequence goes on from NW_020172108.1 coordinate 780,481, forward strand.
CACTCATTCATTTGCTTCCCAGCATGCTTACCCCCGTCATCTCATTAAGGTTACTGTTATCTCTTGCCTGGTGTACAATAGCTCAGATACTTGTATATCGGCACCATTTATGGCCCCTTCTCATCCTGCAAACAGAATGACTTTTGAATATTCTAAGCCCTTCCTATTGTTCTAAAGATAAAGTCCAAAGCCCTTAATCTGTAAGGCCATGCAGAACCTAGCCCTGTCTATTCTTCCAGACTCAACTTGGGCCACTCTTCCTCTTGCTGAAAACTCTCCAGCCTTACTGGCTTATTTTAGTATACTAAAGAACTCATGGATCCCCTTTCCATAGGATCTTTCCACATCCTATTCTCTGTTGGGAATGTTCTTTCTTCTCACTGAATTTGCTTCTTCTCGACCTTCAGACCCTCTCCCCAGAGAATCCTTCTTTGAATTCCTGATTTAGTCAAATCATCTGATTATCCCCACACAACACCTAGTGTCATTCCTTCATAATACTTATAATAGTTTTAATTTTTATTCATCTTGTAATTTCTTTTTATTTTCTATTTCTTCCACTGAAGTGTCAGTTCTGTGAGTTCAGAAAACATGTCTGTGTTGTTCATTTTACATTTCAGACACCTAGAAAAAGCTTCACCCATAATAAGCACTCAACATATATTGGAAATGAAAAAATGAATGCATGAGTTACATAAAGTTATACAATTCTAAAAGCCTGAAACTGGATGCTAAACAATTATAACAAATTGCAACTGGAAAATATTTGTGAGTTTTTTAAGAACAATACTCTGAAAACTATAAATCTCACAAAGGTAAATTCACACAATGAGCTTGAACTGAAATTAGTTGAATAAAAGAACAGGTTGAAATGTAAAATAGATAGCTAGTGGGAAGCTGCTGCATAGCACAGGGAGATCAGCTCGGTGCTTTGTGACGACCTAGAGGGATGGGATAGGGAGGGTGGGAGGGAGGGTCAAGAGGGAGGGGATATGGGGATATATGTATACATATAGCTGATTCACTTTGTTGTACAGCAAAAACTAACAACATTGTAAAGCAATTATACTCCAATAAAGATGTGAAAAACTTTAAAAAAAGAGCAAGGTTGATATCATCAGCACCATCTTTACTTGTCTGAAAAATAAGGTACACTCAGCACAAAATCAACATTTTCATCAATACCAACAAATTGGTATGGCTTGAATAAATTTCAGCCCAGGAGGATAATAAAGCATTTTCCAGATATCTCACAAAATACTCAACATTCACTGCATTTTTATAAGAAAGAGAAATAAATAAAACTGCATGGTGAGGTGAAAAGAACAATGACCTGTTAGCCTAAAACTTAATTTCAGTTCTACGTCTAAATAATAGTTTGCCACTGAGCAAGTTTCTTCATTTTTTCTTGTAATTAGTTTGTAAAATAAAGAAATTAATGATTTCTACATTCTGTCAGCTGCAACAGTGTATGAATAAATAATTATTTTCTTGCTGGTGCCAGGAACTCTATTGAGAAGCCTGATCCTCTGGGGTTCTACCAGATCAATTGCTTAGAAATGGCCTAATCATACAAATGGCCTTTGCTACATTATTGCAGGTGAGAGGACATTTCAGAACATGTGTTTTTGTATTTGTCTTTTCATTTCAGTTCAGTTACATATGCTGTAACTTCAAGGGGAAAGGTCCCACTGTCCAAAATTACACCTTTTTTTTCCACCTGGCTTAAGTCTGGAAAAATGATTTAAAACTTTACTTTGCAACTTCAGTCAAGATAGCATCAAGGGTTTACCCTTTGATGCTCCCTCCACTCCAGATATATAGAATGATAGATAAAACATCAAAGGATAAACTTTTTTAAAAAAAATACCATGCTAAAACACAAGATAAAGATGTCTGTTGGCCAGAAACAAATTAAGTGGGACTGAAGCCATGTGCATACTGGACTCCAGATCTGGAAGCGTGTTGAAGCAACCTGGAGATTTTATTGTTCAGGAAAGTGGCAAGAGTCAGGAGCCAGAGTTGCCTAATGTAACTGGGGACCAGATACAGTTTTGGAAAGTTGCATAATAAAGGAGGTAGAAAAATGCAATCTCAAACCAGATAGTGGGTGAGGATATTCTCTGACTTAGTGATGGTACCTGCATTGTATCTCATATCACCTTGGTTAAGGGGCCTGAGCTCCAAATTCAAGATCAGGAAATTTTCTGGGAGCCCTGGGCAACTGAAAACCCTCTAGAAAGACAAATAACAAAATTAAACTTTAGGAGAAATATTGATATCAAATGAAATTTGGAAAGAACTTTAAATATGTTGATGGTCCTCAAAGAGATTAAATCAAGGAATAACATCTATGAAAAAGAGCAAAAAATGTGAAATCAAAATGAGCATAGATGAAGAAAAAGAAGAGTAAAATATGTTTTATTAGAATTTCTAAATAAGGAGATTTTTCATTGAGAAAACCTAAATTGATATTAAGTTACTAGGCACAGCTGAAGAGAGAATTCGTAAGTTGAATCTACATGTTTTGACAGAGTTTGAAAGGTTGAAAATAAGGTGATGTCTCCCCTAAGTTTGGTGTTAGCTCCTTAAGACCAGAAACTTTTATTCATTCATACAACAAATATTTATTTAACACATATTTTGCTTAGCTACCTCAAAATGAAGTTTTTCAAGCAGCTTCTCTTTACCTACATGTTATCAAAAGCTGCAAGCTAAAAGCATAATTTCCTTCATTAAGTAACCTCATTAAAATATAGGTGTCAGAAATATTTTTTACTGTTTTGTTATATCAAGTCTATCTTACAACTCCAAAATATGCAGAATTTCTCTTACAGTATTGAGAGTTATTTTAATGTCTTGATGTAAAATTCTCTGTATTTTAGAAAAGATTGAATTGATTACTCCTAAGTGAACCCGTTTATTTCCCAAATTATTATATGTTTCACTTTTATCCAGAGACTAGAAGACTATATGCCTCCACCAAAATGGAGGAGTTCCTTGAGTACAAGGATTTTGTATATTTTGTTCAAGTACCTAAACTCAATAAATATTTATTGAAAAATTAAATGGTTCTCAAATAATAACTTGGTTTTAGAATATAGCAAGAATTGAAATTGCTGATTTTTTTTATCATAAATCTCACTACTTTATTTTATTTATTATTGCGGTACACGGGCCTCTCACTGTTGTGGCCTCTCTCATTGCGGAGCACAGGCTCCGGACGCACAGGCTCAGCGGCCATGGCTCACGGGCCCAGCCGTTCCACTGGGATCTTCCCGGACCAGGGCACGAACCCGTGTCCGCTGCATCGGAAGGCGGACTCTCAACCACTGCACCACCAGGGAAGCCCTACTTTATTTTAAATGCTATAAAATTTTCTTTTATGTTTCTCTTTCTTAAGAATTTAATGCACATACAAATTTGGATTATTCAGGCAGAAGAAACTGTCTCAAGTAAACTCAAATAGAAAGAGGGGTTTATTCTAAGAGAACAGCGGTGCACATAAAATCCAGAGACTGAGACACAAGAGCACACTGAGACAGTATCAGGCACCTCTGTGTCTGTTCCTCCCCAGCATTTGCTTCATTCTTTCCCCTTGCCAGCTCTCTAGTTTTCTCAACTCTCCATACACCATGGTGGAAAACGAGACTTCACAATTGTTTTATTACATTCAAGTTTCCAGCCACTAAAACTGGAAGAGCACAATAAAATATACAGATTCCTGTAGATAGGTGCATTGTTCAAGCTTGAGTAGATGTTCCCCCTTAAACCAATCAACTGTGGCCAGAGAGATCAGGACCATGAGATTTTATTAGAGTTCACTGGGTTTGGTCAGACATCTTAGTCACAAAGAACTCCTGGGGAAAGTTAAAGGGTTTTGGTAAAGACAAATGAAGCTGAAAGACCTTCCAGGTACAGGGTCAAAAGTTTTCTAATAAAGAAATAAAGGACCAGACAGTGAAATTTCTGGTAAGTCAGCCCCATGCAGTGGGAACCAATATATGTTGACAAGACCTTGGTGCACACATTTCTTACGGAAGGCAGATGATTGGGCTACTGCCAAGTGCATTTCTCAGTGTTAATATTTGGGGTGTGTGTGTGTGTGTGTGTGTGTGTGTGTGTGTGTGTGTGTGTGTTTGTATGGAAGTGTGTGTATTCAGGGAGGAAGAAGTTTACTTCTGCCTCAATAATTCAAATTAATATATGTATCAAATGTTTAAGAATTTCGGGGAAGAAGAAATTTTTCTCTGCTTTTCTAGGTTCTTCTGGCTGCTCTAAGAATTAAATTGGCATGAGACAGATTAACAGGAAAATATCAAACTAAAGTTTAATAACATGTATACATGGGACAGACCCAGGCAAACTGAGTAACTTGCCAAAATGACTGAAACACTCACCTTAAATACCATTTCAGCTAAAGACAAAAGAGGATATTGGGGGTAGTGGTTTGGGACTCCAAAAGAGAGGAAGGCAATTGAAAAGGTTCTCCCTGAGTCTTTTGGGCCTTGATTGCTTTCAGCTCAAAATAATTTACATGACAAAGAGACACACTTTGGGGTGACAAACTTTGCTCCCCTATAGAATATATGCATATATATATATATATATATATATATATATACACACACACACACACACACACACACACACACACACACATATATATATATATATATATATATAACACACACACACACACACACACACACACACACACACACATATGCATGTATATATACATAAATATATGTTTACACACATAGATATAAACATGGAATAAATATAAAAATCCATAAAAATATAGAAATAACTCTAAAACAATGAGATGATCTAATATAAACATTAAAAAATTAAATTTTGTTTGAATTTAACAAAAAAAAAACTGAGGAACTTACTAGTCTTTGCAGATAAATATATTTCATTAAAAATATACGTGATTTTACAATATCCCTCTATTATGGCATTCACAAAATACTTCTCCGGTTCACACATCTTTGATTGTCTTTCTGTGGTGAAAGAGGAACTGATAAGCATTCTTATATGTCTGCCCATCTCACCCCTCCATCATTTTTCAACCTTTGATACTTGTAATTATCTTTACTGTGTCTGGATGAATGAACGACATTCACATTCTGATCTATTACAATTTCTTTTATTATTTAGTCTTTCATTATTTAGTTTCCACATATTAGAGGGTTAAATATTTATTAAAAGAATTTAAATCTTAAAGCCATTTACCACAATTGTTCCATTGTTAAATTTTGTCTTTTAATCTAGCTTATATTTGGCAGGATTCAGGTTTACTTGATTTTCTTTTTTTCCTTTTCTCCAGAGGGACTTACGGGTAGCATGTGACCTTTCCTCTTTGAGAAAGCCTCTCTGTGGTATTTATTCTTGAAATATGACTTGGATGAATACAGTAAACTTGTGTCACACTTTTACTCCTTCAGTAATATATAGACATTCCTCCATTGATATTGCTATGGGAAAGAAATGAAGTCACCTGCATATTCTCCCCTCATGGGTGATATTTATTTTTTGACCAGATGAACCGAAGAATTCTTTTTTTTTTTTTATTTTTTGAGTTCAATGACTTACCTGGGATGGGTCTCAGTTCCTATAATTCTGATTCAATTTGCCTTTGTATACCAACAGTCCTTTAAGTTGATCAATCTAGTCTTTTCATTTCAGACAAATTTCAATCAACTGGGTATTTGAAAACACTTTTTCCTATTTCATTTGTTGAATTCTCTACTTCAAGGACTTGTAGTTCTGTGCTGGATTGTCCTTTTCTCCATTGCTGGAATATTATATATTATATCCAATAGCTCATTTAATCTCTTTAACTTTTTTCTGTATTCAGTGTGATCGATATTGTCCTTTAAACCTTGTCCTCTTGGTGTACCAGATTATACACCAAAAACGCTAGAGCAATACACACCACTGGTCCCCAACTTGGGCTTTGAATATTGACTGAATGATAGAGTCTCAGCCCTCCCCTCATCTACCCAAAATGATTTATTTTCTGGGAGGGGCAGGAAAACCTACAGTTAATTAAATAAAAGCAAAAACAAATCTTTCTCAGGTAGCTTGATTCACAGTCAGACTGGAAATCACTGGCCTTTACCACTCTCTTCCTTGTACTCTCAAAGCCAGAGAGCTCCTCTGTGCCTCCTTTTTTTTTTTTTTTTAATATTTATTTATTTATTTATTTAGGCTGTGCCGAATCTTGGTTGCGGCAGTCGGGATCATCGTTACTGCATGCAGGATCTTTAGTTGCGGTGTGCGGGATCTTTTAGTTGCATCATGAGAACTCTTAGTGGCAGCATGCATGTGGAAGCCAGTTCCCCGACGAAGGATCGAACCCAGGCCCCCTGAATTGGGAGTGCAGAGACTTACCCACTGGACCACAAGGGAAGTCCCTATGCCTCCTTTTAAGTTAGCTCTCTAGCAATATGTCAGCGCCAGCCATGGTACATTCACCATACAGTCAGGTCAGCTGAAAACCAAACAGTGTCATGGCCAGAGCACTCTCATATGTGAATATCTGAGATGAATAATAAGGGACACTCTTAACACGTGGAAAGGGTCCAGAATCACATGGCTGAAGGCTCCAGGAAGAAACATCTTCCTCTTCATAGTTTTGTCAGGGCCATCTTTTCTGATCTTCATCTTTACCTGTTAATACCATGAACTGAAGTAAGAGAGATGTCAGGATCATCATCCTTTCCTGCTTTATTAAAATATTTATCTACAATTCCAAATAAAGTGAAAGCCTAGGGTAATCAAGCATACCAGTTTTTGATTCAAAAGTTAAAAGTATTGCAGAGAGAATTTTTTCCATTGCTCTGAACTATTATGTTTATAGATCTCACATCAGAAATAGAGAAGAGGTTAAGCAGGGAGAATACTGTAAGAACAGATGCTCTGCTTGACCAGGATCCCTTATTGCCTGAGGTGACAAAGAGGCCTGGGGTCAGGCTCATTTTATGCTTGTGCCTGACCTTTCAGGACATTTGTTTTCCTTCTTCTTTGATTGGACGTGCTTAGCTGTCAGATTCATGTGATTTAATTGAGGCTATAAACACAACCTGCTCACATCATTCCCCAACAGGTCATCCTTTGAAGCTGCAGAGACACCCCTGCCCTGGGGAATGCATGACAGTTCTCTGCCTCAACTCTGATAAGAAGGATTATAGGATGACCAGTGCCCATATTCTCTCACTGAGTCAATATGCTTTTGATTTTCTGAAGTTTAATTTCTCTGCAAAAGAAGGTTTCTGTATCTCATATTATCTAACGTCAACTTTGCCCTAGAGAGAGTGGACAAAGGGAAAAGAAGTAAAATCAGAAGCACAGAACTCTGATTTTACCTATTACCCAAGATCACCTTATTCACCTGTCTGATAATTTTCACCATTTTTAAGAGTTTGTTTTTGCTCAGCATCTTGACTCCTATCATTTTGGTATCATTGGAACAAGTGCTGTATGCTGAGGGCTACATTGGCCTTTGTAATCAATTATTATTTCCTCCCCAGGCAAGAGATGCTGAAGGTCAGAGCTGGGACAGAGGTAATAGTTATGGATAGGTGAATACGTATCAGAGAGATGTGTAGAAGCTAAAAGCATTTGGATTTGAGAGAAGTGATGGGGAAAGAAGGGCCAGATACGATTTCTGGCTTTCAGCTTAAGTGACAGCATAGATCATGTGTCTCTAACTGAAAAGAAAAACCTGGAAGAACAGGTGTGAAAGAAAGAGTTTAAGTTCAGTCTTGTACAGATTTTATGTACCTGGGGAACAGTAGAATTGTTCACTGGCAATTTTATATGTTGAGGTCTTAACTCCCAATAACCTTAGAATGTGAATGTATTTGGAAATAACATCGTTTCCGATGTAATTAGTTAAGATGAGGTGAGACTAGAGTAGAAATGACCCCCAATCCACTATGACTAATGCCCTTTTAAAAGGGAGAAATTTGGACACAGACACACACAGGAGGAGAACATCATGTGAAGATGAAGGCAGAGATTGGGTGATGCTTTCACATGTCAAGGAACACAAAACATTGCTAGAAAACCACCAGAAGTTAGCAAAGAGACATGGAACAGATTCTCCATCACAGCCCTCAAAAGGAACCAACCTTTCTGGCACTGATCTTGGATTTCTAGTTTTCAGAACTGAGAGATGACAAATTTCTGTTGTTTAAGCCATTCAATTTGTGGTTCTTTGTTATGGCAGCCATTAGCAAACTAATACACTCCCCACCTCACCCCCACCTCCACTTTGAAATTACTGGTAATAAAACAGGCAAATAACAAACCAGGAAGATCCATGACATCAAAGGCCATAGTATCATTGTTTGCCATGGTGTCCCTCAGCACCTAGAACCATGCATGATACATATCAGATAGTGGCTAACTATTTTTTCAGTGATTCGTTAAATGTATTCAACCCACGTGCCAGCAACCATATACATATTATTTTTAACTTCTGCAGCAGTTGTGCAGGTTAGGCACTGTTAACCTCACTTTTATGACTGTAGAAACTATGATTCACGAAAAATGATGTGTGAGACAAAATGAGCATAAACTTTAGAGTCAAAACGCTCTCAGATTGAGAGCTGTCCCTGGCACTCAGTCGTGGCATGACTCTAAGCAACTGGTTTAACCAGGGTGAGCTTCATTTCCTTCATCTGTAAAACAGGGATGATAATAACATATACTTCAAAGGGTAGTCATGAAGATGAAATGAGATACCATATGAGAAGCCACATGGAGCAGACAATACACAAAATTTAGTCTTTTTTTGTTATTGTTGTAGAAGAGCACTTAACATGAGCACTGCCCTCTTAATATTTGCAGAGTACCATACAGTACTGTTAACTTATAGGCACAGTTTCATACAGCAGATCTCTAGAACTCTTCCATCTTGCATAACTGAAACTTTATATATATTGAATAACAACTTTCCATTCCATCCTCCCCCAGCCCCCGGCAACCACCATTCTACTCCCTGCTTCTATGAGTTTGACTATTTTAGAGACTTCATATAAGTAGAATCATGCACTATTTGTCCTTCTATGATTGATTTATTTCACTTAGCATAATGTCTTCCAGGTCTATCCATGTTGTTGCAAATGGCAGTATTTCCTTCATTTTTAAAGCTGAATAATATTCCATCTTATGTTTAGACCACATTTTCTTTTATTACCCAAAGGCACACATTTCAATAAACAGCTGAGTCAAAACTAAGGCTCTGATATATTGAGTCTAAGCCTGAAATGTTCCTTTTAGAATTATTCCCAATATATCTTGTCTGTTCTTTATCATATAAACAACCTTTAGAAGTTAAAACTCCATTTGTATCGATGAGAACTTAAACTTTCCACCTTCTTTCTGAGAGGACTTCACATGATTGAGAGTTCTCTGTTGTTGGAAGCAGAGAGCCCCAGCCTGGGAGGAATACCCCATGGAAAATGAAATGAATATCAGCAGCTGGACAGGACCAAGTGACCAACACCCATGTTTTGCAAAGTGTAATGAGTGGGTCTGGAGGATCCACAGAGGCCCATTTCTTTGAAGAGATAGCTCAGCCAAAAGCACAGAGCCTCCAGCTTTCTCCAAAATTTTTGTTCCAGGCCTTACTAAAATGGAAGGATGGGGCTTCCCTGGTGACGCAGTGGTTGAGAGTCCGCCTGCCGATGCAGGCGACGCGGGCTCGTGCCCCGGTCCGGGAAGATCCCACATGCCGCAGAGCGGCTGGACCCGTGAGCCATGGCCGCTGAGCCTGCGCGTCCGGAGCCTGTGCTCCACAACGGAAGAGGCCACAACAGTGAGAGGCCCGCGTCCCGCAAAAAAAAAAGGAAGGATGAAGCTTATTGGCATGTGGATGCCTTCGCACTATAAAATAAGCATAACATTTTCAGTTTTGCCTATTTATTTTTATGTCAAGAAGCAGCTGTTAAAATACATTAGTGACCAATCATCACTCAGTATCCTTCTCCCTTGTTGCCAAGAATTCTCTCATAAAAGATGACTAAGACCAATATTCCAGTTCTTGGATGCAAACGGGTACAGAGTGAGACAGTCATGAGTCACACTCAAGCTCAGCAGGTCAGGAAAATACAGTCTGCTTTCTTTATTTGTTTAAATCAAACGTAACATTTGAAATCCAAAACATATGTTGAATTATTTCTCTTAAAAAATATTTGAGCTAAGGTGTATATAAGGAAGGTTCATTGAACAGGTGAAGTATTTAATCATGTATCTTCCTTTTCTTTCTAACATATGTTTATGCCCAAGGAGAATAGTATATCAATTCAGCAACAATCCTGCCAGAATTTAAAAAAAAGAAAAGATCATTCCATACTTACAGGATGCTTTTCTTGCATATCAAGAAATGAAAGTCTTTTTTCAGATTGTTGTGTTTCAGTTGGTGCTCAAAATAGAGCTCCCGGAAACACTGGAAAATGAACTCATGTAGAGAGCTGAGAACCTACTGTTAATCAGTGCTTTCTCCCTAAATGTGAAAAACACGCACATCATTCTCTTTTCCTTTCTACCCTTCACCCTCCTCCCTCTTGCATTTTGATGAGGGCCACTGTTACTATTTCCATTATCCGAATTTTAGGATTTCACAGGTGAAAGATGTAAGGCTGTACATCTCCAAGGCTGACCTCCTTGGTTCATGACAGATATTGAGTTTTAGTAAACTCCACAAGGAAAATGCTCGTTGAATTTTAACAGATATTTTATGCAAAAATTACTACAACCTTGCTGACACTGAGAAGAAACATTATAACTGCACTATAGTTAATGCTCCTTCTGGATCTAGACTCCCAAAATGAAAACATAGATAACTGAAAAGTTTGGATGTAGAAAAAAATTCAGCAGTAAGGGAACATCTGCAGTTTTATATGCTAGGGGAGGCTATTAATAGACTCTTGCCAGCTTCCGCCTGGGAAATGAAGAAAGAAGCTAAATCTTGTATATCTATAGAAGTTTCATTTTTAAAATGGCTTTCTCTATCTCTCTGTGTGTGTGCCTACGTTTGTGTAACTCCAGTATTTATTCTTGTAAATAGTAAGTCAGGCTTTGGAGTGTTTTATAAAAGCAGTGGCAGTGAAGAATATATTTATTCACTCAACTCTGTTATGTCCCAGCCTTCACCAACTTTTGAGAAGAAATTAGTTTACATTTAATCTCCCAAATGTTGTTGTTTCTGACCCTCCAAATGCTCATGCAAGAAAGTCCAGTCTTTCCCCAGATTCTCTTCTTCAAATTGTTCCCAGCTAGCTAGAGTGCTAGTTGGGAACAAATGCCTGAGAACAAGTTCTTGTCAGCCTTTTAGCCTACCAGGGACTCTATGAGTTGTCCGTCACACTTTCCTTGAAGCCAGTGTTGGCAACCACTGGCCACCATGGTAGCCATACAGGAAATTTGTTACTTCTGTGGTCACTGATGAGGAACTTAGTACCCCTGAAATCCATGAAACAGGTAAGGATGGGGGATGGCACGGAGGAACAGGAGTCTATGGTAAAGTTTCCTCATCTGTAATGGTTTTCCATTGGCAAAATAGTCCTCAAAGATGCCTAAATCCTAATCCCTGGAACTCATAAGTAAGTTACCTTACAGGGAATAAGGGCTTAGCAAATGTGATTAAGGTTAAGGACCTTGAGACAGGTAGATTATCCTGGAGCCAACCTAATCCTATGAGTTCTTCAAAGCAGAGAGCCTTTCTCAGCCAAGGTCAGAGTCAAAGGGAGATGTAACAAAGGAAGAAGGATCAAAGGGATACAGTGTCTCTGGCTTTGAAGATAGAAGAAGCCATGAACCAAAATGCACAGGCACTTTCTGAGGCTGGAAAAGGCAAGGAAACAGATTCTTCTCCGGAAGGGAATACAGCCATGTCAACACCTTGATTTTCACTCAGTGAGAACTGTGTTTAATTTCTGACCAGAAATTAAACAGAATTGTAGGATAATAAATGTGTGCTGTTCTAAGCCTCTAACTTTATGATAATTTGTTATGGCAGCAATGGAAAACAAATACAGGGTTATCCTGGTGTAACAATTTTACTCTTTTCTTCTGTCCTTATCACAGACTAGTGCCACCAATCAGGCTACTGCCTCCTGCTGACACGGGGCTCACTTGTTAGAGGTCAGACTAAGCACAGAGGGAGGGGGACATCTGTTCCCATCACATAGGCTCAGACAGAGGTGGCCATCAGCCAACATGTGACAGCTCTTTCTACTCACTCACCCCATGGTACAAACTCATCAACAGGGTGGCTGACTGTTGGAAGTAGAAAATTCCTGATTTCAAAATCAACACTGCCTTTTAACCTTCACCTTTAATGTTGAAACCAATATTCAAGTCAAATTCTCTTATGCTCAGCTTCTTCATAGTGTCTATGCTACTCTTTCTGAATTCCTTCTGGTGACACCTTTACCAATAGAATACTATGGGGGTTATACTGTGCCAGTTCTGGGCATAACCCTTAACTATCCCTGCTTATTAAACAGCAATACATAACCAGACTAGAACCATCTGCCCAAGCACCTCCCTCAGTCACTTCTAATCTAGTGTTTCAACGTCATGTTCAATGTGCAGGCATACAATTATGGGATTTCTCCAAGAGGCAAGCAGTATGGCCAGGCTTCACCCAGAGAGTGACCCACCAGCAGCTAGGCACCACAGTCACCCAAACATGTATGGACCTTTCTCCCACCTCTGGTTTTTAATCTAAGAGTATTAAGACACTTGCGTCTGCAATATTCTCTGTCTCTTTCTCTCTCTCCTTTCTCTGACACACACACACACACACACACACACACACGCAGCACAGTTGGAACATCTGCTTCCACTGATCAAGTCCACTGGATAATTACTCTGCTTTTCATTTTGTATAGCCTTATGTACATGACATACATGAATGTGTACATAAATGGTTACTTACTCATCTCAATATATATCTAATTTTGATTTGCTATAACAGATACAATAACACCATAGGCCAACTGGTAAAATGTGAATGGCAAAAAAAACATAATTTAAAAAATATTTTCTGGAATGAACAAACACATACTACTATATATAAGATAGATAACCAACAAGGACCTACAGTATAGAACAGGGAACTCTACTCAATATTCTGTGATAAGTTATATGAGAAAATAATCTAAAAAAGAATGAATATATGTACATATATAACTGAATCACTTTGCTATACACCTGAAACTAACACAACATTGTAAATCAACTATACGCCAATAAAATTTTTAAAATTTTTTTCTGAAAAAGAATGCTGCAATAGTACATTTCCATCTCTGCCATATCTCCTTACTTTTCATGACAACCATGTGAAAGAAGCAGTTGCCACTAGCTCCAATTTTTAGGAAGGAAACCGATGTCCACAGAAGTATATTAACTCACTGAAAGTCTCATACCAGTGATGCTGAAACAGGTTCTCAATTCTGGTTCTCATAATTTCTTTTTTAAGGATGGATCCACTTTATTTTATCTATTTATTTATTTTTTTGGCGGCACAGCACGCAGGACCCTAGTTCCCCAACCAGGGATGGAACCCGCGCCCCCTGCAGTGGAAGCCTGGAGTCTTAACCACTGGACTGCCAAGGAAGTCCCATGTTATAGGAACCAAATGAACCTCAGAGGGCTAAGATTTTGCTCAAGGTCACACAGCCCATTCCCAAGGGGCAGGTGGAGGATTCAAACCCCTCCTACCACTCCACAAGCTTTCCTAGAACTGTGAGAATTGACATTTTATAAGACAAGTGAAAATCTGAACATTTATTAGACTTTTAACGACATGAAGGAATTGTTGACCTTTTTTTTTTTTTTTTTAGCTGTGAAAAGTTTTGTGACTATGTATTAAAGGGCCCTTATCTTAGAAAGGTGAGTTCTGAAATAGTTACAGAAAAAATAACCCGTTGCCCAAGATTTGCACCTCTGGAGAGGGATGGGTTGTGGGTAGAGCTGTGTACTGGGTTACAAGCGCGTTCACTATACCATTCTGTGGACTGTTGCATATGTTCGAAATTCTTCCTAATTCAAAAGGGTAAAAAGGCACTTGGCAAGGTCTGATTTCCCACCCCCTCTTTCAGTCCAATCCCACAATTCTTCCCCTGGGCCAGCCCCGAAATTTGAGGATTCATGTCTGTCCGAGTCCCAGTCGTCAGCGAGGAAAATGCTTTAATGGGGGGTCCAGCCGGCAGCGTCGTGCTCCGCAGTGGCTCAGCGATTTTTGACCCTTGTGCTTGCGGCGAAGAATGACCTGGATGCCGTTTGGCGTGCTCAAGCGCAGGATCCAACCATGCTTGTTCTTGCGCTTGATGTTGCCCCGTTGATACTCATTCCCGCGCGCCTTGTCCCGGGTCTTCTGCACCGCCGGGAGTCCCCCAGGAGTCGGGGAGACCCAGCCAGGCGCGGGTCTGGAGCCACCTGCCATCCAATAGGGCCGCTGACCTACTGACTGGACCCAACAGGCGACCCACCAATCTGGTCAAGAAAGTCATGTCCGGCCACCGGCACGCCATCCGGGTGACCTCATAATACATTTCTATAACCCTTTCTACTGCTTCATTCCTCGTGACCTGGTTCCACCTAAAGGTGGGATAGACAACTATTTAGAAAAGCATCTTCGTTAAGATCACGGCCCTTTCGTTAAACTAATATATCTTAAACCTATATCAAAGCAAATGGAATTGCTCTTAATCAGGACATAGAACACCAGCATTAAAAATCCTTGCCAGAGACTACAGCATTGAGCTCCTGCTATCTCAACCTTATCAGATGCCAGGCCAGTCGAAATGCTATTTGTGGAATAATATTTATATAACTCTGTCCATTGTCTACCAGGGAAACTCAAATTTAAACATCATTGTTTTAGCTCAACATTAGAGGACAATAGAAGAATCAGCTTCATGAAATTCATATTTAACCTTGTGTCAATTGCTGTGAAAAAGTCTTCTTTATTAGATGGCAGAAGAGAAATTTCAGAATCTGGAAATGCTGTGCTTCTTCTGAATTTTACTTAGTGTTTCATCTTTTGGAGACTCTAAATCTTGTAAACAACTATATTTCCCACCCCACTTTGGCCTTTAAGGAATTTTCAAATCAAATTTGTAGGCGTATTTCAGGATCATATGATATGTTTGGTTGTGTCCCAATTTTAGTCTTTCATCCCAGCAGTTATTTCTAATTGTCTTCTTCATCTTTTCCCCTTCATCTTGCCTACATCATTTATTTATCTCAGCATTTTAATTGTATGCATTTTTAGAATCTTCAAAAATTTATGGAACTTGGTGGTTAAAGGAAATAAGATGAATCTCTGGTTTTGTAAAGTCAATTTAATAATCAAATCATGTAGCTTTTATATTTCTATCTTAACACTAAAATAAAGCTTGAATAATCCTAAAGTTATATAAGTACAATTTGGGGGTTATCCTTTATGAATGTCCACTGATCCAGCTGAGATTTATAAGAGATTTAGGGAAAACTCTTCAAAATAAAAATTGCTGGAAAGAATTGCACTATCGGACATTATATAGGTTGTGGTTAAAGAAGGATTGGTATAACCTTAGATTCCACAAGTGTGGGTAAAGGATTGAGGTGTTATCTTGAACTGGGATTATAGATATAGTCTTTGGAATTGGTTAAATATGAGCCAAATCCCAGATCCCCCGGCTTATTGTCTGCATAAGTTATAATTTACTCTCTCCTTACATTTCAGTTGCTTTCTTTAATTACTGGACCACACATATCCTTCCTGAGAAAAACAATGAATAAAATCAGTACATCTATTTAAGAAGAGCCAATATTTGACAAGAAAATAGAAAAGACAGGTATAAAATGGGCTGAGACTTAATTCCTATACACAGAGAAGATGAAATTCTCTAAGTTTTCTTTGTAACCCAAACCCTGGGAACTTTGAGGACATTTCTGCCATATTATTTTTTCATGTGTTTGTACATAATAGGTAGATGTAATCTGAGACTTTAAATGAGAAATTGGGATAAAATTGAAAATTTCTTTTAAATTATGTATGTCTTAAAAAATGGACATTTTGTTAAATTGTATAGTTTGAAGCTGTATATATATATTTATAAAGTTTTAAATCACCTTATGTCTGAAAGTTTGTTTTAAGAATAACATATGGCTATTGAAATGTTCATGTTTAAATAATAAATAAATAAATAAATAAAATTAAAATCTTAAGTTGCCTGGTCGATTAAATGAGATAATGCACACAAAACATTTAGTACAGTGCTGGCATAGAGTAAGTCAACAAATGGAAACTATTACTGCTATTATTAGTATGATTGTTATCACAAAATAACAAATATTAGTCATTGTTATTATTACTATTATTATCTCAGAACATAAGAGTGGCCCACAGGGACACTTGAAATCAAGGATAGGACTTTGCTCAGAAGTAGCAATGGATCTACTCTAATGGTCACACAATTATTTGATAAAAACTCCAAAATATTCATGTCAATAAATTAAAGAAGCAGAAACTTTGGAGGGCAAGACTTATCAAATACCTACTGGAATCATGGTATAACTTTAAGTCAGTTCCTATAACATGTGTACATTTGGATGCATCCTTAGAAACCCATCAGGATCAATTAGCTTCAAAGTTAACCCCCATATAACTAAGTGATTTCACTTGTTGGATAGAGTTATTTAGTTCATCTACCTGGTTGCCAAAGCAACTGTGCCAAAAATGATTTTAGTTTTGGCACACATCAGACTTAAATATCCTTCCTAATTACTAGCCATCAACTAATTGAACTGCTTCTAGAGAATATTGGAGGAACATGGATAAAGAACATTGTGTTTGTTTTTCTGTTTATCAGTCTATTTACCTAGAAGTTCATCTACTTATAGGTTATTTTTTCTTACTTGAATGAAAAAACAAGTGAGAAATTATGAGTCAGATTTTCATTTTAGGAATATATTTTCCCAAAGAAGAGTTCTAAAATATTGCATATCAACTATGCCACATGTGAAAATATCCTAACACTTTATTCTTCTTAGGGCAAATGTCATTTCCTGAAACCTTTTGGCCTTGAATGCAACCAATGTTTATTAAAAGAAATGAATTTCAGCCAGTATGACACATCTATTTTTATACTTACGATTTTTATACTTAATTGATAGTTTCATTCACAGTAGGGCTGTTTCTTCCTGTTTTGTTCACTTCTGAATGGCCAGTGCCTAAAATGGGTCTGATATATGGTGGGCGCTCTATTCATTGCATGAATGAATGAATGAATGAATGAATAGATGTGTTAGCATTTCAACCTAGGAAAACAATAAATAATACTTATAATCACAGTTTTGACTAATGATGCTTTCAGTAGTATGTGATGAGGAACCCTTCTGTGGACAGTTAAATAAACAACAAAATTTGATGTAATGTTGTATTACTCATTTCTATATTTTCTGATACTCTGATAAAATGCCATTGTCAGTGATATCAGTGTTTCCAGAACTGCAGGTATCATGAACTTGACATATCTAGAAAAAAGTTTTACTTAACAAATCTAAAATATTCCCTTTTAGGCCTTAAAAAGATAAATTAAACTTCTAATAAATCATCCTTATTATTTAGTTAGGTTTAATGTCACCATCAACCATATATTTTCTTTTTAAATCCCTGTTTTCTTAGCCTTATAATAGGTTGGTACATTTCTAGGTTTAAAAAAATCTAGATGGATTTTAGTAATTCTAATGATTTGAATTCATTTTGCAAACATTTCCCAGCCTGTGACTTAAAGAAATGTTTAATATGGCATTTTAAAAGACATACTATTAACTAAGCTGAAATATTCTCAACAAACTTCATTATGTACAAAAGCTCCAAAAGTGTTCTGAATAAAAATGACTTGCTAAGATTTAGTAATATATTATCTTATATTTACATATTTTTAATGGATTTACATGTAACTATCAAATAATTGTTCTGGTTATGCTTAGCATTTAAAATTTTACTTGTCTTTCAGATAATACAAAATAATTTCCAAGGTAATTCTCTGAGTATTTGTCTTATCAGATTATATGCATGCATGGTTAACATTTGAAGAATATTAATAATACTTTGAAAGAGCAAAAAATAGATTCTTTTTTCATTCTAGGTATTGCTGATGACTTCTGTATAATTATTGAAAAGGATAATTTTTTTTTCAAATTTACCATGCGAGATATTCAATGTTTCTTTTTCCAGTCAAGATACTAAGTATACTACCATCAGCAACCCTAGAAAAACACCATTGCTTTTACAGATGTTTCATATAAATTCTGCTTTAAAAAATGATGATGGTTGCTGATGTTGGTAAAGATCAGCCCAACTTGGTTCAACAAGGCAAAATGAAGAGTAGCCCTGGTTTTCTGACATGCTAACTAACACCCACAAAATAAGTGATGGTGGAATTCCAAGTGGTACCTTAAGAACACGTGCCAATATGGCAAGAAGAGTAGAATCTGTAGAACTCTGTGCTAATCACCACCTGATATACCCTGTCCTACCATAAAGATAAGCGTGAGAGAGGCATCTGAGTCCCCATTTATGTCTGAATCTATGGGTTTCCAAATCACCAAATGCCATAAGGTAATTTGCTTTCTTTATTTATCACTGCAGACTTTTATGACTGCATACCACCTCTGCCTATGACAGATGTGCTGCAGCAGGAACTTGCAACCTGGTTTTTAAAAGACAAGTATCTGTTTGCACAGAGCTAGATTCACTAGGAAACAAAACTAAAGAGGCTTTTATGAAAAAAAAACTACTAAATGTGACAAAATTTAATTTTTAAAGGTAAATGTAGCATTAAGCTTTTCTGTAAAGCCTCTGAGAAAACAATACTTGTCTCCCCCAAGTCAGGTATGTCACTAGCATTCCTGGCACATTGGCTAATAACAGGGTGATTATACAACTTTTGAAATAGAAAAAAGCAAATCTCAAGAGTTAAAAAGGCTTACTACATTTTAAAAATAAATACTAAGCTTTCTCAATATATCATTAAATATTCAAAATTATTTAACAAATAAATTTTCACTTTACAATTGATATATATTTATTTCTAAGATTTCCTCAGAGCCTTGCCATTTGATGGTTCTAATAACTTAAGACTGACCTTTGTTTCTAGAAAGTTCTCATTTTGGCATCATGATATATGGGAACATCTCTTTCCCTATATATTTTCTTCATTATTTCTGAAATTAAAATTTAGATACAAGCTTATATAATTCTGTGTATATTTTTAGGCTATTAGTTGGACATAACATTGATATAGAAGAGTTCTGTTAAAGAAAAGAAATATTTCTTCTACAACACACACTTCCTACTTTAGACCCCTTTATAGTAAATCCTTCCTCTGCTGCATGTGTTGAAGTTGTCACCTGCCTTGATGACCTTGTCCTACATGTACACAAAGACATTTCCTGGTGAAATGTTCTCAATCATTGGCGGCATGTGAATTTCCATTGGATTAATGACTCAAATGGGAATTTAATTCTTTTATAAGAAAATAATGTCTCCCACCACAAATTTCTCTGCTAATGTCTGTAGTAACTTAATGATCTCCATCATGTTCATTATCACTGCCATTATAGATCACTAGTGGTATACCAGCAGCAAACCAATGGAAGACTGTAACATGACATCATAATTTCTGGCATAAGTCAATCAGATCACCAGAGGTTGGAAAGGTATGCAAAGAGTATTCTTGGAAGATATTCAAAATCAAATCATGATCAGTAATGCTCTGATTTACAGTATCTCCTGTCTGCTTGCTCTCTCATTTAAATGACTTATGTTTCCTTTTTAAAGTCAGTGCTGGAAAGATTTCAAATACAGATAACATTCAACAGGAAGGAAGACATAAACCCAAATGGGTACTTGACATCCTTAATGCCCAAGCACATGAGTCAGAGTTCATCAGCTTAGCTAATCTAGCCATGCAAATTGGCTTATGCCTAGGGTCTAAAACAAGTCAATCCGAACCTAAAGAAAATTGGACAGTGACTCTGAAAAACAGCTTGCTTCATTCTCTGGGACGTGAAAGTCAATTCCAACTCAAGGACTTTGCACTCACTGTTCTCTTGGCCTGGAATGTTTTCCCCAGATATTCTGACTTATAATTCAAGTATCAACTCAAATGTTAGCACCTTCAAGAAATGCTACCACCACATTAACCTCCTCATGCATTTGCCTCTGTTTTATTTCCTCCGTAACATTTCTTGCTAGCAGAAATTATCTTAAGTATAGATTTACTTGATTACTTGTTTATTATCAGTCTCCTTCTCCCCACCAAGATGTAAATTCTATGAAAACAGGTACTTTTATCTATTTTGTTCACCAGTGTTTCCCCAGTGCTCTGAAGAGTGCTTCACAGAGAGGAGGCACTAAATAAGTGTATGTAGAATAAACAAATGAAAAGGAATTAGTATCTAAGGACAAAATATTCAGTTACTCCAAGCCTAGCACATAATTGACACTGAGTGAATGAAAGGGTGAAGTCATTATCCCTTTAATTACTGTGGGATAAAAAGCATTACCTCAAAATGAAATATAATAATTAACAAAGGGATAAATTCTAGTCAAGTTGGTAATATAGATAAAGCGTTTGAATTTTTACCATCCTGGAAGTTATTGTGATCATTTGTGATGCTGACCTCAGTACAATACCAATAAGATGGGTCTCCTGAATTCCAGGACTAGGTTCAAGAGTGTATTAATAGCTTCACACATGGATTGTCAGTTTTTCAAAGAAGGGTTGTTTTTCTCCCATGCTTGGCTTTCTAAGGGGAGGCAGTACAACACGGTAGTTAGGTATATGGATACTAGAATCAGTGGTCAGGGGGTAGCCCTGCTCACTAGAAAAATGACCTTTCCTGAGTTATTTCATGACCTCCCCAAATTTCTTCTGCTTCATCTGTAATCCTATAGTAATTACCTCACATCTTAGTCTGCTCAATGTGTTATAACAAAATAACACAAGCTGGGTGGCTTAAACAGGAAACATTTACTTCTCATAGTCTTGAGGCTGGGAAATCCAAGATCAGGACGTCAGCATGTTTGTATTCATGGTGAGGGCTCTCTTTCTGGCTTACCTTTATTTTCTGGTTGTGTTCTTACATAGCACAGAGGGAGAAAAAATGATTGGAAGCAAGCTCTCTGGTCTGTTCTTATAAGGGTAGCGATCGCTTAATGAGGGCCACACCCTCATGATCTCATCTAAACCTAATTACCTCCCAGAGGCCCTACCTCCAATACCATCAAATTGGGGGTTAGAGCTTCAACATATGAATTTTGAAAGAACACAAACAGTCTGTAACACTTCATGAATGTGTTGTTGGCTATATGAAATAATGCATTTGAAGTGCTTAGGACATTTTTGGTACATTATAAGCACCCAAGTGTGTTAGCCTCTGCTATTGAAATACATAGAATAATATAAGTTTTATATAGGATTCATTAATACATAGTTTCTGAAATAAAGATTGAATAGAGATTTTAGATTTTACATGTGGATTTTATTTCAGTTCAGGAAAAATATGCTGATTCCATCACTTCACTCTTTGCTTAAAATTCATTTCATTTCATGTGCTGAAATACTGTCTTTTGGTTTACATTCCCCAGCCAAGGATGATCAGGATGTGGTCCATCTCCCACGTTAGGGTCAATGCAAGGGTTGTGGGATGACAAATGATAAACAACAGCTCTGGCTGGAGTTGCTTGGTCTGACTACCTGTGAGTTTAATAGACCAAAAAGAGCTTCTAAAAATGGTACTTTCGAAATCAATTCACAAATGTTTCATTAATGATCACCAGCAAGGATGATGCTCAACAAAATGTCCTCAGAGACCCCTGGTAATTTTTCAGTGGATGCTCAGGAATTGACAAGAGGAAAGTAAAACAGAAATAGTCAAAATTAAGTTCATGTACTAAGTGACAGACAGTTTGAATCTAGGAGTTAAGGGGGAAAAGTCCACACATAAATATATGTCCCAAACTGGGTGAGAAAATTCAATAAGTATAAGAAGCCATGTATCTTCCCCTGATATTAAAACATATAACTAGAAGAAAGTCACTTTGCCTCCCAAAGCCTGGGGTTCCTAGAACAAACTTTCTAAATAAACATTATAGGAAAGACAAAATTGAGATATGAAGACACAAAATGGAAATATAGTAATGAACCCAATTTTGTTTATACAGTTGGCTGTCTTTATCCTCAGATTCATTCAACTGACAGCAGATGAAAAATATTCAGAAAAATAATTCCAGAAAGTTCCAAAAAGCAAAACTTGAAATTGCTGCACTCAGGCAACTATTTACATAGAATTCACATTGCATTAGGTATTATAAACAATCTAGAGATGATTAAAGTATGTAGAAGGATATATATAGGATATATATATAGGCTGTATACATGTATAGGATTTTTATATGTATAGGACATATATATGTATAGGATACATATTAGCAAATATTGTGAGATTTTACATAAGGGGCTTGAGTATCTGCAGATTTTGGTATTCTTGAGGGTCTTGGAACTAACCACCACAGATACTGAGGGACGACTGTATATTTATATTTTTTAAAACAATAAAATAAATCTGCTGGACTGGGAAAAGGACAGCTGCGTCTCTTTGCTCTGCTCCGAGGTATAGCTGGGAAACGTCTGTGCAAGTGACATCTTTGATGACCTGAACCCATGACTTGGAGAGAGAAAAAGGAAGAAGAGTTGTACCAAGAAACTGACTCAGAAAAGCACAAGTTTACATAAAATGAGACTGTGATCTTCAAGATGGCAGAGAAGTAAGACATGGAGATCACACTCCTCCCCACAAATACATCAAAAATACATCTACATGTAGAACAACTCCTACAGAACACCTACTGAATGATGTCAGAAGACCTCAGACTTCCCAAAAGGAACAGATGCCTGAGGGCAATCTGCATGAGAGGTGGGGTCAAAACCAAAGCTGAACCACAGGAGCTGTGCGAACAAAAAGAGAGGGAAATTTCTCCATGCAGCCTCAGGAGGAGTGGATTAAATCCCCACAATCAACTTGATGCACGCTGCACCTGTGGAATACCTGAATAGACAACAAATCATCCCAAAGTTGAGGCTGTGGACTTTGAGATCAACTGTAGACTTGGGGATTGCTGCCTGTGATTGATTTGTTTCTGATTTTTATGTTTATCTTTGTATAGTTATTAGCACTTGATATCATTGGTGGATTTGTTTATTGGTTTGGTCGTTCTCTTCTTTTTTTAAAATATATATATATTTAATAATTATTATTTTTTAATTTATTATTATACTTTTTTCTTTCTTCTTTCTCCCTTTTATTCTGAGCTGTGTGGCTGACAGGGTCTTGGTGCTCTGGCCTGGTGTCAGGCCTGAGCCTCTGAGGTGGGAGAGCCAAGCTCAGGACATTGGGTCACCAGAGACCTCCGGCCCCACGTAACATCAATTGGCAAGAGCTCTCTCAGAGATCTCCCTCTCAATTACAAGACCAAGCTCCACCCAACAACCAGGAAGTTCCAGTGCTGGATGCCCCATGGCAAACAACTAGCAAGATGAGAGCACAACCCCACCCATTAGGAGAGAGACTGCCTAAAATCATGCTAAGTTCACAGACACCCTAAAACACACCACCGGATGCATCCCTGTCCACCAGAAAGACAAGATCCAGCCCCACTGACCAGAACACAGGTACCAGTCCCCTCCAGCAGCATGTCTACATAAGCCACTGATCCAACAACATCCACTGGGGGCAGACACCAAAAACAATGTGAACTAGGAACTTGCAGCCTGTGAAAAGAAGACCCCAAACACAGAAAGTTAAACAAAATGAGAAGACACAGAAATATGTAGCAGATGAAGGAGCAAGGTAAAAACCCACCAGACCAAACAAATAAAGAGGAAATAGGCAGTCTACTTGAAAAAGAATTCAAAGAAATGATAGTAAAGATGATCAAAAATCTTGGAAATAGAAAGGAGAAAATACAAGAAATATTTATAAAAGACCTAGAAGAACTAAAGAGCAAAAAACCAATGATGAGCAACACAATAAATGAAATTTAAAATTCTCTAGAAGGAATCAAGAGCAGAATAACTGAGGCAGAAGAACAGACAAATGACCTGGAAGACAAAACAGTGGAAATACTACTGCAGAGCAGAAAAAAGAATGAAAATAATTGAGGACCATCTCAGAGACCTCTGGGACAACATTAAATGCACCATTTGAATTATAGGGGTCCCAGATGAAGAAGAGAAAAAGAAAGGGACTGAGAAAGTATTTGAAGAGATTATAGTTGAATATTTCCCTAACATGGGAAAGAAAATAGTCAATCAAGTCCAGGAAGAGCAGAGAGTCCCATACAGGATAAATCCAAGGAAACACGCCAAAACAAATGTTAATCAAATTGTCAAAAGTTAAATACAAAGAAAAAATATTAGAAGCGGAAAGAGAAAAGCAAAAAATAACGTACAAGGGAATCCCCAGGTTAAGAGCTGATCTTTCAGCAGAAACTGTGCAAGCCAGAAGGCAGTGGCAGGACATATTTAAAGTGATGGAAGGGAAAAACCTACAACCAACATTACTGTATGCAGCAAGGATCTCATTCAGATTTGACGGAGAAATTAAAATCTTTACAGGAAAGCTAAGAGAATTCAACACCACCAAACCAGCTTTACAACAAATGCTAAAAGAACTTCTCTAGGCAGGAAACACAAGAGAAGGAAAAGCCCTATAACATCAAACCCCAAACAATTAAGAAAATGGTAATAGGAACATACATATCGATAAGTACCTTAAATGTAAATGGATTAAATGCTCCAACCAAAGGCATAGACTGGCTGAATGGATACAAAAACAAGACCCGTATATATGCTGTCTACAAGAGACCCACTTCAGACCTAGGAACACATACAGACTGAAAGTGAGGGGATGGCAAAATGTATTCCATGTAAATGGAAATCAAAGAAAGCTGCAGTAGCAATTCTCATATCAGACAAAGTAGACTTTAAAACAAAGACTATTACAAGAGACAAAGAAGGACACTACATAATGATCAAGGGATCAATCCAAGAAGAAGATATAACAATTGTAAATATTTATGCACCCAACATAGGAGCACCTCAATACATAAGGCAAATACTAACAGCCATAAAAAGGTAAATCAACAGTAGTACAATAATAATGAGGGACTATAACACCCACTTTCATCAATGGATGGATCATCCAAAATGAAAATAAGGAAATACAAGCTTTAAATGACGCATTAAACAAGATGGACTTAAATGATATTTATAGGATATTCCATCCAAAAACAACAGAATACACTTTCTTCTCAACTGCTCATGGAACATTCTCCAGGATAGATCATATCTTGGGTCACAAATCAAGCCTTGGTAAATTTAAGAAAATTGAAATCATATCATGTCTTTTCCAAGCACAATGCTATGAAACTAGATATCAATTACAGGAAAATATCTGTAAAAAATACAAACACATGTACGCTAAACAATACACTACTAAATAACCAAGAGATCACTGAACAAATAAAAGAGGAAATCAAAAAAATACCTAGAGACAAATGACAATGAAAACACAGCTGCTCGAAACCTTTGGGATGCAGCAAAAGCAGTTCTAAGATAGAAGTTTATAGCAATACAATCCTACTTTAAGAAACAAGAAACATCTCAAATAAACAATTTAATCTTACACCTAAAGCAATTAGAGAAAGAGGAACAAAAATGTCCAAAGTTTGCAGAAGGAAAGAAATCATAAAGATCAGATCAGAAAGAAATGAAGGAAATGATAGCAAAGATCAATAAAACTAAACACTGGTTCTTTGAGATGACAAAGAAAATTGATAAACCATTAGCTAGACTCATCAGGAATAAAAGGGAGAAGATTCAAATCAACAGAATTAGAAAGTAAAAAGGAGAAGTAACACCTGACACTGCAGAAATAAAAAGGACAATGAGAGATTACTACAAGCAACTATATGCCAATAAAAAGGACAACCTGGAAGAAATGGACAAAATCTTAGAAAAGCACAACCATCCAAGACTGAACAAAGAAGAAATAGAAAATATAAACAATAACAGGAACTGAAATTGAAATGATGCTTAAAACTCCTCCAACAAATAAAAGCTCAGGACCAGATGGCATCACAGGAGAATTCTATCAAACATTTAGAGAAGAGCTAACACCTATCCTTCTCAAACTCTTCTAAAATACAGCAGAAGGAAGAACACTCTCAAACTCATTCTGATACCAAAATCAGAAAAAGATGTCACAAAAAAAGAAAACTACAAGCCAATGTCACTGATGAATATAGATGCAAAAATCCTCAAAAAAGTACTAGCAAACAGAATCCAACAGCACATTAAATGGATCATACACCATGGTGGGGCTTATCCCAGAAATGCAAGGATTCTTCAGTATATGCAAATCAATCAATGTGGTACACCACATTAACAAATTGAAGGATAAAAACCATATGATCATCTCAACAGATGCAGAAAAATCGTTCAACAAAATTCAGCACCCACTTATGATAAAAACTCTCCAGAAAGTAGGCATAGAGGGAACCTACCTAAACATAATAAAGGTCATGTATGACAAACCCACAGCCAAGATCGTTCTCAACAGTGAAAAACTGAAATCATTTCCTCTAAGATCAGGAACAACATAAGTTTACCCACTCTCATCGCTATTATTCAACATAGTTTTGGAAGTTTTTGCCACAGCAATCAGAGAAGAAAAAAAAATAAATGGAATCTAAATCAGAAAGAAGAAGTAAAACTGTCACTGTTTGCAGATGACATGATACTATACATAGAGAATTCTAAAGATGCTACCAGAAAGCTACTGGAGCTAATCAATGCATTTGGTAAAGTAGCAGGATACAAAATTAATGCACAGAAATCTCTTGCATTCCTATACACTAATGAAAACATGTCTGAAAGAAAAATTAAGGAAACACTCCCGTTTACCACTGCAACAAAAAGAATAAAATACCTAGGAATAAACCTACCTAAGGAGATGAAAAACCTGTATGCAGAAAACTATAAGACACTGATGAAAGAAATTAAAGACAATACAGATAGATGGAGAGATATACCATGTTCTTGGATTGGAAGAATCAGCATTGTGAAAATGACTATACTACCCAAAGCAATCTACAGATTCAATGCAATCCCTATCAAACTACCACTGGCATTTTTCACAGAACTGGAACAAAAAATTTCACAATTTGTATGGAAACACAAAAGACCCCGAATAGCAAAGAAATCTTGAGGAAGAAAAATGTAGCTGGAGGAATCAGTCTCCTGGATTTCAGACTATACTACAAAGCTACAGTAATCAAGACAGTATGGTACGGGCACAAAAACAGAAATATAGATCAATGGAATAGTATAGAAAGCCCAGAGATAAACCCACACATATATGGTCACCTTATCTTTGATAAAGGAGGGAAGAATTTGAGGCAAAGATGTAGAGAACAAATGTATGGACACCAAGGGGGAAAGTAGTGGGGGATGGGGGTTGGTAGTGTGATGAATTGGGAGATTGGGATTGACATATATACACTAATATGTATAAAATGGATAACTAATAAGAACCTGCTGTATAAAAAATATAATTAAATTATTTGATTTTTAAAAAGGAGGCAAGAATATAGAATGGAGAAACAACACCATCTTCAATAAGTGGCGCTAGGAAAACTAGACAGCTCCATGTAAAAGAATGAAATTAGAAATATAAGGCCAGACTATAAAACTCTTAGAGGAAAACATAGGCAGAACACTCTTTGACATAAACCACAGCAAAGTCTTTTTTGACCCATCTCCTAGAGAAATGGAAATAAATATGAAAATAAACAAATGGGACTGAATGAAACTTAAAAGCTTTTGTACAGCAAAGGAAACCATAAACAAGACGAAAGCACAACCCTCAGAATGGGAGAAAATATCTGCAAATGAAGCAACTGACAAAGGATTAATCTCCAAAGTATACAAACAGGTCATGCAGCTCAATATCAAAAAAACAAACAACCCAATCCAGAAATGGGCAGAACCTAAATAGACATTTCTCCAAAGAAGATATGCAGATTGCCAACAAACACATGAAAGGATGCTCAACATCACTAATCATTAGAGAAATGCAAATCAAAACTACAATGAGGTATCACCTCACACCAGTCAGAATGGCCATCATCAAAAAATCTACAAACAATAAATGCTGAACAGGGTGTGGAGAAAAGGGAACCCTCTTGCACTGTTGGTGGGAATGTAAATTGATACAGCCACTATGGAGAAAAGTATGGAGGTTCTTTAAAAAACTAAAAATAGAACTACCATATGACCCAGCAATCCCACTACTGGGCATATACCCTGAGAAAACCATAATTCAAAAAGAGTCATGTACCACAATTTTCACTGTAGCTTATTTACAATAGCCAGGACATGGAAGAAACCTAAATGTCCATCAACAGATGAATGGGTAAAGAAGATGTGGCACATATATACAATGGAATATTACTCAGCCATAAAATTGAGTTATTTGTAGTGAGGTGGATGGACCTAGAGTCTGTCATACAGAGTGAAGTAAATCAGAAAGAGAAAAAGAAATACCATATGCTAACACATATATATGGAATCTAAAAGAAAAAAAAAGTTTCTGAAGAACCTAGGGGCAGGACAGGAATAAAGACACAGATGTAGAGAATGGACTTGAGGACACGGGGAGGAGGAAGGGTAAGCTGGGACGAAGTAAGAGAGTAACATTGACATATATACACTTCCAAATGTAAAATAGATAGCTAGTAGACGCAGCTGCATCACACAGGGAGATCAGCTGTGTGCTTTGTGACCACCTAGAGGGGTGGGATAGGGAGGGTGGGAGGGAGTCGCAAGAGGGAGGAGATATGAGGATATATGTATAGCTGATTCACTTTGTTATATAGCAGAAACTAACACAACATTGCAAAGCAATTATACTCCAATAAAGATGTTTTTAAAAAAGATTACATAAAATTATTAAATATGACATGGAATTTTTCATCTTTCAAATTGTCAAGAAAAAGAAAAATTTTAATGGTTGTTTTATGCCACTGTTTCTGAAATAAACTGTCAATTTGCATTGCACTAATTTACATTCCCTCTTAGAGGGTATACAAGTACGTTTTATCCTAACATTAGATGATCTGGATATTAATTAGCTCAAAAAATTTTGCCAGGTTGAAGGATGAAATACTGCATATTATTGTTTAATTTCCTTTTGCTACATAATGTGTTTAAATTTTGTACTCAAGTGTTGGTGGTTTCTGATTTTGTGTCTTGAAATGAGTCTTTCTTCATCACAAGATTATTATAATATTTTCTTATAAAAGAAAAACTGTAAAATACAGCAGAACATTAACAAAGAAGCTCTGAATATATTATAAGTGAGTTTATTTCCTACTTTGTTAGGAAAGCATATGATTTGTTAGTGAACATGTATGATTTTTATGATGAGAAAAATTAAAACATTATTGTAAAATCTTACATCAACCTTATAAGTGCAGCAAAACAATGTTTATTTGGAGAATTTAAAAATATGGGTATATTGTATCACCAGGCACTGTTTTTAAATCATTGTTGTCTGTGATGGTCATACCTAGATCATAAACTCCAAAGGAGTAAAAGCAAAGACTAGTTCATCTGGAATTTGTCCTAAATCACTCATTCATTTAACATGTGTTTGGTTTTCCTTGCCTGGGAACTCTTCTGGGCTGTAAGAACACACAGAAATGTGGGAAACATCTGTCCTCAAGGAATTCTCAATCTGGGAATGGGGAGAGCTGGGTAGTAAGGTAAACAAACAACTACAAAACAAAGAAGTGAGAACAGAGGTACATACAGAGAATAGAATTAGGTTGAAAAGAGGAAGACTTAAAGGAAGATAGTGACTAAAGGAATTTTGAAGTTTCCCAGAAGTTTTTAGATAGACTAAATTAGGAAAGGTCATGTTAAGGAAATAGGAAACCTGTCTTGATCAAGGAGACAGGTGAATTCTCCTGTTCTAGCTCTGAGGGGGAAAAAAAGAAAGATCACGTTTACTGGAAGTAAAATTATTATTTTATTTTAATTTCCAGTAAACATGATCTTTTTCCCTCCTCAGAGCTAGAACTGGACAATTCAGATAAATGGTTGATAGAATAATTGAAGTAAAAAATTCATGTACCAGTTGGTAGATAACATAAAGCCCTTCTGGGTAATGAATAACAGCTCATTAAATTAGGAGCCATGGAAACAGATTAATTTCCAGGGGATTAATTTCATGGTCTCCAAAGTTAGACAAACCCCTGCTCTTTTGTATTACCTTTGTGATCTTAAACAAATGTAATCATTCTGAACTTCCGTATCTTCATCTACTAAAAGGGAGTGACAGTAACTACCACTTGGCATCTTGTGAGGGTGCATGTGTAGTGTGATGAATATGAGTCTTCAAGGCCCCTTCAAATTTGGAGCAAAAGTATATCACCAGAGGTGATGTCATGCCTACAGGGCAGCCTCATGCTTATCCAGTGTTGTTTCTCTTGGGTTACAAGCTGTGCTTAGCTTTAGTATAATTATGGTGGGATCTATTATTCTAAAAGGATCAAAGACAAAGACAAACTGATAGAAGCTTCTTTCCCTACATGCAAATGTAGACTGAATTATTTGTGAGCAAACATGATACTGCATTGGTGAATTAACCAACATCCTACCGACATGGTGAGAATACTAGCCATGTCTAATTTGAGGGGAATTTCAGTGAGAATTGTGAACTAGAACTGAACCCCAGAACCTCAGAGAGCCCATTGCATTGTTCAGAGCTTGTCACCATCAAGCAGAGGAGGCTCTCTTAAGATGCCCCTCTTTAGACTCACTTAAGTTTACACAATAGTGAAATGGATCAAGAGGATAAATCTCTTCCTGTGGAGACAAATGGGGCTTCCCAAAGGAGCAGGAAAGGATTTTGAGAGAGCGATGTATGTTGGGAAAGGAGGAACTTGGAAGAAAATGAGGATAAAGGAGCAGACATATAACACCTCCTTTTTGGAATGACATCTTGGTCATGATTGAGGCAATACCTACCTGAGAGACGTGTACCCTTCAACCCAATAATCATATGTTGAAGAACCTATCATGGACAGATATCCATACATAGAAGCATACATGAGGGTTTCCACTGCCACATTGTTGTAATAGTGAAACAAGGAAATGATTTACACTTCTATTAAGAAAAGAAAGGTTAAGTAAGCTAAGAATATTGACAATGTGAAAGAATATTTAGAAATCTGAAAAATGTATTAACATGAAAAAATAACACATACAATGGCAAAAAAATGCAACCATTAAAATCATGTTTGTGAAGAATGATTAATGATATGGAAAAATATACACATACATAAAGAGATATATGTGCATATATATGCAGTAGGGCAAAAAATAAAATGACATGATACAGTATAATCTCAGACATGTATTTCTTTTTTTTTTTTTACATCTTTATTGGAGTATAATTGCTTTACAATGGTGTGTTAGTTTCTGCTTTATAACAAAGTGAATCAGTTATACATATACATATGTTCTCATATCTCTTCCCTCTTGCATCTCCCTCCCTCCCACCCTCCCTATCCCACCCCTCTAGGTGGTCACAAAGCACAGAGCTGATCTCCCTGTGCTATGAGACTGTTTCCCACTAGCTATCTATTTTATGTTTGGTAGTATATATATGTCCATGCCTCTCTCTCGTTTTGTATTTCTTAAAAATGCATGGGAAAAGAAACAAAGCAAAATACTTGTTAACAATGTTGCTTATGTTGCTTCTGAGTAAGGAGGTACTGATTGATTTTTCTGCTCATTTACCTTGAAGTCCTGCTCCAAAAGATGTAAACCTTATAGGTGATGATAGGAGCAGAGACGCAATCTTCATGGAGAGTTGTCAAGACTGCTCAGCACCCAGCTCAACTATATAAAGGTACCAGGAGAGTGAACATCTGCAGTTTTCCCATCCATGGTGCTTCTACATAATGTTGCTGAAACCAGGACGCCCCTTTATTCTAGTCAGGAGAAGAAGCAATATGTTACCAGTATCCAGAAGCTCCTTAGCAGCTTTTTATATAACCCTCATGAGCTAGCTCTTGGTTTACATCACAAACGCCTCCCAAATTCCTCTGCAGACCATTCCCTCAAGGTGGAGCTAATTAAACTATTGTGGCTCCCCCTCTAATTACTGGCTGCATTTTGTGAAAATTAATTGATATATCATATGCTGGGAGAGAAATCCCTTACCAGGGAAACAGAGTGGGGCATGCACAATTCAGTCATAGCTGGAAATTACTTTGGGGGGCAAAATACCATTGAATAGTTTGGTCTTCTCTCTTTGTTGTGTATCTCTACAAAGTCTGGAAACCCTTGGAATTTCTTCTATATATTTCAAGGTAATTCTTTTTATTTATATTCATTAACTTTTATGCCTTTTCTATCTCCAATAATTCTTTTTATTAACCCCCCTAACGCCATTCATCCTCACTCAAAAGTCTTGCGTCTACCCAGGGTGAGAAGTAGAACAGGAAATCAGCATACACATGGCTATATATTTTCATTGTATGCCAAGAGCATGCTTTACTTTAATAATCAAGAAAACTAGTAATATGTAATCAAGAAAGTAATCATAAAGTAAAATTTAAAAAATAAATTATGGGGGCTTCCCTGGTGGCACAGTGGTTGAGAGTCCGCCTGCCGATGCAGGGGACACGGGTTCGTGTCCTGGTCCGGGAAGATCCCACATACCGCGGAGCAGCTGGGCCCATGAGCCATGGCCGCTGAGCCTGCGCGTCCGGAGCCTGTGCTCTGCAACGGGAGAGGCCACAACAGTGAGAGGCCCGCGTAGCGCAAAATAAATAAATAAATTAATTAATTAAGAAGACAAGTTTTCCCTCAGAACTAGAAATAAATATATATTTTTTATATACATGATATAATGAAAATATTTTATACAAAGATACTTGAATTTGGAATATGCCTGAATAATCAAATAGAAATTGAAGAAATATTTTCTTAAGTCATTTAATTTATATGTCTACGGAAAGTATTTTGAAGTAATCTTTTGTTTATAACTTTCTACATAATTCCCAAGACTATTAATTATAAACAGAGATTTTTTTTAAAATGCTGTTGGAATCCATTTACCTCGTGTAAGGATGTCAAAATCAGAGTCCAAAGGTTTATAGGAGTTTTTAATCTGTATGAAATAATCATGAAATATTCTCCCCGAATCCAATAAAATACTTACTGATAGAACTGGAATGAGTTGTTTTAGTTCTAAATTCAATTGAGAGAGCAGTGGAAAGTTTTAGGGTTTTTATTGTTATTATTATTTTCATAGTATTTCAGAAAACAACTTTATTTTTCTATCTCCCCTAAGCCCTGTGATCCTTCTCGCTATCAAAACATGTTACAGAAATCTTTCTTAGCATCTCATAATTCATAATGTAACCTTTAGGAGGAGAAAGAATTTTCTTTAACAGTTTCAGAAACATTCTTATCATTTCTGGATAGAATTTTAGAACTATGAAAAATTGTCTCACTGAATTTCAGCTAGTCATCCTAACCTCCAGTCATGCTGGCCAACACCTCCTTAAGTGTTTGTTACTTTACTTCTAAGACTATATATATATCTATATATATATGTATATATAGATATTTATGTATATACATATTCTATTTTGGTGCTTTATATTGTATCTTCAAATGAAACTGAATTCTTTATGAATTTTCCAGGTATATGGCTACTTCCTCTCAATTTCCTAAAGGTACTGTGTGCTATAGTCCCTACAGCAGATTTTGCATTAATATCGCTACGCTAAATAGTTCTCAAACTTTTATATAGTTGTGTCTATTGGGGGATAAATTCACTTCACTGAAGCAAATACCAGGTAGCATTTTCTATTTAACATTGTAAAAACACTTAGGGACATGTTAAATGAAGTTCCATAAAGCAGCAATGGTATATTGTCTATTATGGTAGAGTTTAAAAGCTAATTATGTAGTCATCTATGCTTAGTTACTGAACCATAGAAACACCTAAATAAGCAATTTGTAGTTATCCAATGTGAAATAGTTATCCTATTAACACTTAATTCAAAGCATAGAAAAAATGCCTTTCATAAAACCAAAGATAAAATAGAAACAAATACTTTCTTTAATGGTTAATGGAGCCCAATGCAATTAAGCTAACAAATATAGCATGCTCTCTTCTAACTGTTCTGTTTTCCTGTTCACCAGAAAATTATACATCAAATTACAAAGATTATTGTTAGGAATTTACATACCCCCTGTTCTTATTTTCATTAACATTTTCCCTTAAACATCTTTTAATATCTTCAGTCTTCATATTAAAACATAAAAGTTTTTATCTTTCAGAAACTTGAAAATAATGTACTTAAGAATCTTAATTTTCCACCTCCAATTCTTTTTGATAGGTATTATCTGAACTCAAGAACATTCCTAATGCAGCATTGTCATTTATAAAACAAGGATCCTGGGTGTTTTATTTGGTTGTCTTTGTTTGAAGGATTTTTGTTTCGTGTTTCATGGTCTCAATACAAAGTTCACTCCCCAATCATCACTTCTAGCTGTGTAAGCTTGGAGTAGGCAGAACTGCACCATGTATACTAGTGGTCGTACAGTACCCAGTGCAAGGCCTTAACTTCAAATGCTTAACTGATAACCCTTAAACCCTTATCTTTTTTTCAAAGATTGGAAGAGATATTCCATAGCAAAACTGAATAGCTCTGAATGTAAAGAAAAGGAAAAATGCAAGAAGGATGAGAATAAAAGCAGATTATTTCAATTCATGTCCCAGCTCTGCCATTTACCAGCCACCACCAATGCTTTGTGATCTTTAGCAATAAGCTGAAATTCTCCAAAACTCAGTGATTTGTTTTTATTGTATTTTATAAAAGCACTAAATTTATAATGGATTAGAAATTTAAAAATAAAAGCTGGTCGTAGGTTATCATTTGAGAAACACAATATTGCCTACTTTATCAAGTTTCTTTGAGCAACCTAGTCGTCTTCAGTCTACTCAGTAACCTACAGGGCTGAAAAAGCAGTGCCCACAATTACATTAAATATGAGAAAAAGATTTCTGTACAGTCCTTCTAGATTGCAGACCAGCCATAGATTCTCAGTTCTCTCAGGAAGTGAAGACTACAAGTCAGTGGGAGAAATTGTTGAGGAAACAGAATGCTTCTGTTCATATCCCCTTCCCATTGGTTGCTGGTATCTACTTCCTATCCATCTCATCCTGTATATTAGTCAGAAAACTGAGCAAAAGTCGGTAAAATTAAAAAAGTAATTTTACTTTTTTAAAAGTAAATACACTCCCGCTGTCACAGAGATGTACAGAGTACACATTCTCATTATTTTTTGAGACTGCCTTTATCTTCCTCAAAAGCCCTCAAACCCTTGATAGTAGAAGAGGAAGACTGCATTTAATCTGGCCAATCTTTAAATACCAGCCTGATGCAATAATTTAAATAGTGTTTTAAGGTAAAATATGCAACTGCTCAAATTTTGCATTTCCTTCTCTCCTGGCAGAGGTTTGTGGCTTATGTGACCTCACAGAGAAAAAGGAAAGGAAATCTTGCATCTATGTGCTGTCCTCTGATTCATTTGGTTTCCATGGTGATGTTTTTGTTCCTTTGGTTGCTGTTCATCCTGCTGGGATAAAGCTAGCAGCCTGTGTAAACTCCTGGTGCACATTTTCTTGTCTTGGTGAGGACCTGAAAGCTTGGCTCATCTGCATTCCAGGCCTCAAGCTTTACTTTAACCCCCATGCAGTCTGCTTGCCAGCAGTTCTGAGTAAATCAATACTTCTGATGCCTGTAACTCATTCTTGACACACAAGTGTGCTGAGGTACACAGCTCTGTATTAATGGAATACAGAAGATCTCCTTCATATATGAGAAGTCTTTCAAGTCTATCGTCAAATATTGTAAAATCCTGTTTTGAATGTTTTTTGACCTTATTGTAGCAATTCATTCCCACTCTCATGCCCACCTCATCCTTTCAGAGAAAGAGATGCCATTGTCTTGCTAAGGAAGATGACAAATAGTGGAAAGACAAAAGAGGAAAACATACTGATATTTTAATTAAAAATATAAAAATAATGGAAAAGCCTATAAATAAATGCAACATATTTCACCCCTCTTTTCCTGTTCATTCACAAGTTCACTGAAGAAAGTGAATGAGAGAGGAGAAGGGATGAAGAGTCCCCAGGTGCTAAATCAAGAGACACAAACACCAACAATCGAGGGAGCTGATAATTGATTGGATTGGCCTGGCCAGGAGAGTAAGTCATTCAGAGCTCTCCAATATTGCATCGTAAAATCCATCCAAACTTCCCTGTATTCCTAAAATTGTTTTTTCAAACTATTTGTGAGAATCACTGATCTGTAAATCAGTTCAACAACAACTGCAGATCAAAGGGAAGTCCTCTGCTTTGATTTTCTAGAAAGCTGGGTAGTGAACATGAAGAAAAACATCTTAACTGGCCTCACATGTATTCCTCGTTTCTCTTTGTCCCTTTCTGCCTGACCCTGGCATTCCTTCACATGCTGTTCCATTATTGGTTGTAGGGCTCATAACATGAGAAAAAAATTCTAAATACCATTCTCCTTATCTACTGTACACTGCATGTGGCCATACTTCTCACGAACGTATTGTGACTGTGACATTTTAGAGCACTGCTGAATTTTCCTTTATTATCTTTTATTTTCTCTATATTTCTTTTGTGTCTATTGTTCTCAGAAGGTCATATAAGCATGGGGTTTTTTTCAGTACTTTTTTAAAGGTCCTGTCAACATACATTTTAAGAAGAAAAACTGTGTTATGATATCTTTTTATTTTCTCAATGTACATTTAGGCTGATTTTGTTTGGTTGTTTCCCTTATACTAAGTTTGAGTCCTGGGAGTAAGGTAATAAATATTCAAAATGTGTTCCCACCTGTCTTAAGCCCATTGCACATAACTATTCTTGTATAAATGTCAGCGCAACATTTTCAGCCCCATGGTTATTACAATAAAGAGTGAATCAATGAGTACAGAGCTTTCTCAATTGGTGTATTAGTTTGCTAGGGCTGCAGTAGCAAAGAACTTTAGTCTGGGTGGCTTAAAACAAGAGAAATTTATTGTCTCACAGTTCTGGAGGCTAGAAGTCCAAGATCAAGTTGTTGCCAGTGTTTGTTCCTTCTGAAAACTGTGAGAAAAATCTGTCCCCTTGCCTTTCTCTTAGCTTCTGATGATTTGCTAGCAATTTTTGGCATTTTTTGGCTTTTAGATATCTGCCTTCATCTTCATATGGTGTTCTCCCTGCGTACATTTCTCTGTGGCCAAATTGCCCCCTTATAATGAGGACACCAATCATATTGGATTAGGGCTCACCCTAATGACCTCATCTTAATTGATAACATCAGCAACAACTCTATTTCTAAATAATGTCACATTGTGAGGTTTGGGGGTTGGGACTTCAACACATGAATTGAGGTGAACACAATTCGATCTGTAACACTGGATATCCCAAGGAGACACATATTTGGATTTTTTAGACCGTCACCTCAAAGGTTATTTTCAGAAAGAGTTCTTTGCAAAAGATCCTCTTACATCTAACCATTTGTGGTGTCACAACACTTGACCCAATTCATGAAAGTGAAGGCTAAGTTTCATATTTAAAATATTCTCAAATTCCCTCCTCAAGTTACTCTGAGCGCAGGGGCTGAGTAGTTACACAGCCACCCTGTTTTATATAAACCGGGCATTATATAAATGCCTTCTTAAGAGATGTTCACTTCATGGTAGGTTGAACCATCCTCGAAGGTCTTCTTGTGACCAGAGAAACCTGTTACTCTGGCCAGAAGGGAAGGTGATTCTCAGGAGACTGAGCTTGTGCACTAACGTGAGATCCAGGAGAGAAGTTCCCAGCACAAGCTCTGGGACAGAGTAGGCACTCAGTGCTTCCTGGATGATCAAGTTGATTGAATGACGAAGTGTGAAGGCCAAGCACACATGAAATGCAGTTCCATGAAGGAGAAATGAGAGAGGCTGTTTCACCAAGAATAGAATAAATACATAGAGAAAGATCTGCTTGTGGTCTTTTGATTTCATCCTACCAGAATAAACTGCTTAGGAGCCATTCTATTGTCATCTAATTAGATACTGCTTAGTCCTATCTTTGCATTTTACAAATAAAGAAACTAAGAGCCAGAGAGGTTTAAACAGATTGACTTGCTTTCTATTAGCATTAAGGTCAGTACGAAAATCGAAGCTTCCCTAAGCCCAGTCAATTGCTTCATTTGATTTTTTCTCACTCTTTCAGCTAGGTAGAGTTGCACAGTTATGGGTACCATTTGGGGCTATGTCATAACAAAGATTCTCTCTCCTTGACCAAATTTAATATTCTGAGCCATCTTTTAGACTTAACCTTTGGGCTTCCCTGTTCATCTTTGCCTTGCCCATTCTTAGCAAGAATCCTGCTAAGT
The DNA here is from genome assembly GCF_003031525.2 of Neophocaena asiaeorientalis asiaeorientalis. Lineage (NCBI taxonomy): Eukaryota > Metazoa > Chordata > Mammalia > Artiodactyla > Phocoenidae > Neophocaena > Neophocaena asiaeorientalis. The sequence goes on from NW_020172108.1 coordinate 819,107, forward strand.
TACTTAGCCAGACACCCCAGCCCTTGATATCTGATCACCCTTGATATTTGATCAAATTCTTCATCCTCTGTCATCCCCCAGGCAATATCTAATCACCTTGGCCAGCCTTCAGCAAGAATCCTGTCAAGTTGTTTAGCCAGAATTTCCCCTTTACCTCTGATGTCTCCTTTTAGTAATGTTCCATTCACTCTGCTCCTCGGCTATAAATCTCCATTTGTCTACGCTGTATTGGGAATTCAGCCAAGTTTTATTCAGCCCAGTTGTATGTATTTATGTGTATATGCACTCACATACTTTTTTTTCTTATAAATGCCAATACCACCTACAATAAGCTTAATTACAAAACATCTAACTAAACTTAACTGGTCAAGTTTATGCCAGCGGCATACAAGATTCTATAACCTCTACTTTACAAAGCAGTTAGGGCCTTTACTCATTGGTAAATTAGAGTTTAGAATTTTTTAAGGGTAGAACCTACATATTATTTACCATTGTTATCAAAGCCTGACACATATTAAGTCCTGAATGAAAATTAGTTGACACATTAATTCATAAATGATGGATGAATGAATGTATAAATGAATGATATCTCTGTTCCTGATTCCAATACCAACACCCCAACTGAACTATATTTATTGTAACTTTATATTCAATACCCAAATTACTTCAGAGGAAATATATATATGTCACCACATCTATTTGAAGAAGGTAAATTTTAGAGGATGATTAACACAAACACAACAGGTGAGTAGCCAGCCACGTATCCTAAGAAATCACCTCCTTGTTCATCTCTGCCTTCATGTGGTACAGGTTTCACTATATTCATATGGACTTGGTGCTGATGGTGTGAGCAAGGTTTTATATTCTTTCTTCTGTGGTAGCCGAAGTCCTCAAGGATAGTGACATGGTGTCCTTTTTCTATTGTCTCCATGGTGATAAGAACTCTGCATCTTGTGTCTACTTGAGATATGTTGGTGACTGGATCTTATATCCAAGGTTTTCTCTGGTGAGCAACACCTTAGCCAATTAGCATGAATCCAGAATGGCATATTTAGCAGATTTCAGCAAGTATTTTATTGGATTCCTTGATTCCTGGGCCTGGTCAGTAATCCTGTAATGGTGAAGTTTGAGGGCTTTGGCTTCACTCTCTTTAGAAAGGACAATCTGATACAATGACTACAATAGATTGTCATAGGTGTAGTAAACAATTGTTTGCATATTCTAATTTAAGGAATACTATCCTGTTTCCCAATATCATGATTATTGGAAAATCCCTTCATTTGAATTTAAATATTCCAGCTAAAAGCCCTCTGGGAAGAATGAGAGTACATAATCAAAAACGGGACACTGTACAGGAAAGATTCTGACTGAATGGAGAGAACGAGGATACCGCTCTATCAGGAAACATTGGCTGGGTCATCACAATGGGGTCAGTCATCTAAGGGCCGCCATAAGACATGGTGCCTGAAAAAGGCAGCAGCATCCTCCAAAGATAGGAATGGTATGAAGAAAAGAAGCTTTGAGGGAAAAGGCCTATTTTATACTTTTCCTCAAACTTAACCTCTAAGCTTCCACAGTCTTCCACGTACTAGCGAATGACAGAAGGAACACTCATTTTAACCTCTGAAACAACTTTGCAAAGGGTTTTCAAAAATTCCCTTGCATAACACATGTGGGGAGTAATTGTTTCACAAAATATGATACCCCTAACTAAATTTGTGTTAATTTCATACTCTTCTCTCAAAACAAATAAAGAAAACACAGGTATCCATCTGAGATCTGCAAAATCATAATAAGAGAAAGAAGAAATGAGTTTATTATTGCTCCCATTCAGTTTGCTGTCCTATTTCTATTTGACCTACTCTGAGTTTTTACCCCAGTGTCTACAGATAAGGAAGGAGGCAAAATGAGTTCTGCCCTTGGATGTAACTGTAGCCACCATCTATAATGGATTCCTGTTACCGAGTCTAGGCTCATACTGTTCCCTGTGTGACAGGCCAATAATCGAGAGATGAGGTGTTGGGGGCAAGGAATAGTGACTTTATTTGGAAAGCTGGCAAACTGAGACTATGGTGGGCTTGTGCCCCAAAAAACCATCTTGGCCGAGTCAGAATTCAGGCTCCTTTTATACTAAAAGGGGAGGGAGTAAAGTCAAACACTTCCTGGTTCCCATCAGCCTCCAGAGGGGATGTGTTCATGTCTTCCTTCCTGCAGTTCTTCACAGGTGGGCCTGGTCAGGATGTTTCCTGTGAGCTAAACAAAGGTATTTTAGCTTAATGCTCATTACCGGGGAAGCAGGGTTCCCAGAGATGGGCCATTGTGTATAATTTAACCTTATAGGCAACATCCCTTTAGTGATTAACTTGTAATATCAGTAGAACACAAAATGTTCTTCCCTATTACAGCCCAACCATTTCCAAATGTCAGGCTTCAGAGAGGGTAGAGGAAATGTGGCCTGTGAATAAGAACAAGACTATGTAAAATTACATTTTCCCCTATTTTCTTTGGCTCACTCACTTTGGACTTCTAACTGACGATGGAGAGGGCTATTTCATGTATGCTGTCTCCTAGTCTTACTTTGAATCCTGGTGCTGCACCAAGATTATGCTTCCTTCCCAGTTCTCTGGTGTGCTGGCTGCTCACTCTTATAATCCTCAGGGTCAGGAGGTGTGATCAACGTCTTCCTGAATCTTGATCAATGCCATTACTTCCTGACCCTCTAAAGCAATCATCTTGAAAGACGTAGCATCTGGAAATACCATCCTTTCCTCTCCTTGTTGCTCTCATCTACAGACCTCTCACTGAATACCCCTCATTTACAGCAGACTCCCACATCTGAGATAGACTTCATGTCTACTCCGAGTCCTCCCATAATCCTGGGAGAATTCAGCACTCAGGTGGTAACTATCCAACTCCCTGACCTCTCAGTTCTTCAGTGGTCTCATATATCCAATGACATATAACTCTGCTCCATTATAGCTGCTCACTCCCATGACCTCGCCCTGGTCATTCGCCTTACCTGTAACCACTCTAATTCCAAAATATCTTGCTTTGTGCTCATAAAAATTTCAATGCCAGCTTTAAAAAAAATTTATATCTTTTATGATCCTCTAGTCTTCTATTTTCTCCCAATATAGGAATCATATACTGAATATTGCTTGAGCTAATGAATGAGTGAACAAACCTGTGAAATAAAGAGGAAAAGGTCAATAACTCAATTATAATAACATTTCTTCTTCTATTGAATAGAAAAACCTAAATCCTGTGGTGAGTCTGGTCCTGAGTTGTTGGGCTACACTGCTGAGTCCAGATAAAGCTAGGTTTCCTGCCTCCCAATGTCATTACTAAATACCTGGAATTCCATAGTGTGTCGGGAGTGGAGACAGAAAGCACAGAGAGAATCAGGAAAAGGTCCCTTACCACATTAACACTGTAGTAGAATTTTTATTTGAAACATGAAAATACTCCTTCAAACATGTCTTTTTATAGCTGAGGAGACAAAATATGTATGTGTGTATGTATGTACAAAATTTCTCTTTTTCCTTACTTTTATTCCCCCTGTAGAATTAAAAATGCATAAATCCTTTCCCTAGACCAGCTGATTAAGGGGAACGCCACTCCAGAAATGTTTTGTTTTTCTTCCTTCTGACTTTGTGTTTTTGTTTTTATATTTAAAAAATAAAACATCTTGTCATTTGCCTTTACAGAACCAGATAAGGAAAATGTTGGTTTTCTTATCTTTTGTGGTCATAATAAAATAATTTTAGGAATGACAATAAGACAAGTAATATACTTATCTCATGGTCTTTATGAGTGCATTTAAAAGAATGCTTGTTTGGCAAGATATCTGTCAACTTCCTTGGAAGAACAGAAGAACTCTTTCCTTATTTTCTAGTGGTACTAAGAAAATAGAAATAATATTGAGAACACATTTTCCACATGCTTCTGATAAAGCCTAATATTTTCTAGTGTGCTCATTCAGAAGAATCCAAACAAAACATCAAAAATAGGGAGAGCTAATATGTGGTCCACACCCACAGCAGACATCATCCATTGTTATTGCCATCCTTTCCACTGAGCATAGAAAAGGCTTGTAATCCTCTTCATGACAGGAGTTTGCTATGACATTAAAACATCCTTTTACAACAGTCATTATTTTAATGTGCTTTTCTTTAATATTCTTACATGCTTGAAATCCTTCTTGAATTAAATGATACACAAGGGATTGAAATGTTTTTCAATTTCTCCAAGTTCCTAGAGACCTTATATTTTCCTGTGTTTTAGATATGTCACATAACTCTCCTTTTTCAGAGAGCTTTCCTCTTGTTTTATTTCTAATATAAATATATATACAGATCTTAATTAAAACAGATTTGAAATTTAAGTCAGAGCTGTTTCATGCACACCAGCTGTTTATAAACACCTTAATAAATATGCCTGAAATGGGAGTTTCAAGAGACAGAAGAGGAAGTTGCTTAATTATTTAGTAGCCTCAACTCAAGTGCTCCAAAAACATCTGGTTAATAAGGAATTTTGACAAATGATAGCTTTGGCTTCATGTGTAAGGAAAAGCTTCCTGTTGTTTGATTCTGAAGTTTATAGTTCCAAGAGAATAAGTTCAGAAATGAATTTCACCAAAAGTTAATATTCTGACATATCTTGTAACAGTATATCCAGTAATCAGAGTATTTAATCAGCTTCTTTCTGCCCATCTGATGGTCAACTTCATATCATAAGAAGACAGAAGTTGCAAATATATGCTCCTATTCTGCTGAGATAGACCCATTAATGATGTCCATGCCCTAAACCCTGCAATCTGTGACTATGTTGCCTTACATGGGAAAGGAACTCTGCAGAAGTGCTTAAGGATCCTGAAATGGGGAGCTTTTCTTGATCATCTGGGTGGTGGTCCCGTGTAATCAATATAATTACAAACAGATTTTATAAAGTAAGAGAGGGAAGTGGTAGCATCACAGAGAGATTTGAAGATGTTATGTTTCTGTTTTTGAAGGTGGAGGAAGGAGCACGAGCTAAGAAATGCAGGTGGCCTCTAGAAGCTGGGACAAAGGAATAGATTCTCCCCAAGAAGCTCCAGAAGAAACACACCCTGCCAACACCTTGATTTTAGCCCACTGAAGCCCACTTCAGACTTCTGACCTCCAGAACTGTGAGATAATAAATTGGTGTTGTTTTAAGCTGTTTCCTAAAAGCAAAACAAGAATATTTTAGATTCAAAGCAACACAATATAAAAAATATCCACTGTCTGAATAGTAGCAGATCATCAGAAGAGGGCAATGTGAGCAAAGTTTTTTTGTGAATGAATAGAGTATTCAGGTTTAGTACATCAGAAACATTAAATTTCAATTCATGAAGTAAAAGACTAACTGGAGATACATCTCTAGATCAGAAACAAAAGTATAAAGAGACAAAAATGATGAGAATAAATATGAAGAAAATGAGGCAAAGGCAATATGTCCCTTTTAAGGTGATAATAGAACTCATGAATAGAATCTAGAACAAAAAAATCATAGCAAAAATGGTTTCTGAACTGAAAATGACATGGTTCAAGAAATTTAAGAGAAGCTTGATTATCTACCCATATTCAGAACACATTTAAAATTACCTTACAAATTTCCAAGTAAATTAAAAATAAGTACAGCTTATGTTAACTTTAAGTATCTTCCCACAGGATTAGCTTCTGGAAAACAGTAAAATAAAACCTGCTACCCGTAACATCTTTATGTAACCATGTTAATTTTTGTGGATGAAACGTATAGCAAGGTGTTTTAGATGTTTATAGAAATAAAACTAGATTTTTCTATCAAGTTATCCTTCCTAGATAGATGCCCTTCAATTAGTGAATCAAAGTTTAGAATCTATGTTGAGTTGTAAATCAAAGAGACTGATGATAAATATTTAAGCCAAAAAAAGCCAATGAAATTACTTAAATAACTATGGAATTTGGAGCTAGAGTTAAATGCATAAAAGTTATGTGAAAAAAATCTGTATGTTGGAAAGAGTTTTAAAAAATACAGATTTATATCCCCTGAATTACACTACAGAAAACCAGGAAAACTGCAGGGGTGTGAGATATAGTAGATAAATGAATATAAAAAGAAAATAGATGCTCCTTAAATAATAATAAACTTTTAAAATCTGCTGGTTTTATTTCAAAAATTAGGCAAATATAATTTTAAGAATTTTTACATAAATATAATTTTAAAGTATTTAAAAACACAAGATAACCACTAATTCAATTAAGAATTGAATACATACCATGTAAATTATTGCAGAAGTTAAGACAAAACATATTTAGTTTATATAGCCCTCTAAAATATAGAATGAGAAAATGAAAAAAAAAAAAGTTCTTTAAACAAGAAGCATACCACATGAAGATAATAAAGTCCAAGCTAAAATGAGCCCTTTGGGAAACCTCCTGCCCTGTTGGTGGGAATGTAAATTGATACAGCCACTATGGAGAACAGTATGGAGGTTCCTTAAAAAACTAAAAATAGAACTACCATACAACCCAGCAATCTCACTACTAGGCATATACCCTGAGAAAACCATAATTCAAAAAGAGTCATGTACCACAATGTTCATTGCAGCTCTATTTACAATAGCCAGGACATGCAAGCAACATAAGTGTCCATCGACAGATAAATGGATAAAGAAGATGTGGCACATATATACAATGGAATATTACTCAGCCATAAAAAGAAAAGAAATTGCGTTATTTGTAGTGAGGTGGATGAACCTAGAGTCTGTCATACAGAGTGACATAAGCCTGAAAGATAAAAATAAATACCGTATGCTAAAATATATATATGGAACCTAAAAATATATGGTTCTGATGAAGCTAGGGGCAGGATAGGAATAAAGACACAGATGTAGAGAATGGACTTGAGGACAAGGGGAAGGGGAAGGATAAGCTGGGACAAGGTGAGAGAGTAACGTTGACATATATACACTACCAAATGTAAAATAGCTAGCTAGTGCGAAGCAGCTTCATAGCACAGGGAGATCAGCTCTGTGCTTTGTGATCACCTAAAGGGGTGGGATAGGAAGGGTGGGAAAGAGGTGCAACGGGGAGAGGATATGGGGATATATGTATACATATAGCTGATTCACCTTGTTATACAGTAGAAACTAACACAACATTGTAAAGCAATTATACTCCAATAAAGATATTAAAAAATAATAATAAATTTTTAATTAAAAAAATAAATAAAATGAGCCTGTTAAATCTTATTGTTTTCCAAATTATATACAAGGAGCAGCATAAAAGGGGAAATCTAGTAATTATATATTTTCAGACTCAGTCCTAAAATAAAATGTTAACTTTTCTCTCCATACACATCCTTTGGTTCTGTTCTTCATTTTCTCTGTCCATCTCTACTTCATGCTTCATTTAGTTTTTATGCATAAGTCTTGGCTCCTGGAGACATCATTTACGATGAGAGAAACATCCCCTCCATATAGCATGGCCTGACTTCTAGAGACCTCTAACCCATGTGTTGGTCCCAATAACAGTATTCCTACTCCTGGGAAGTAAATCAAAATATTTATAAAAAGTTGTTAAACTAAATATAAAATAAAACTCATTTAAAGACAACTCATATGAATTAAAATTTGGCTATATGCTGCAAAAAATTAAGATGCATGGTACAATATGATTGCAAATAAAGAGCTAGGTAAAGGTATATTTGGCAAACATAGATAGTGTCCCAAATACATTTCCAAGCTACATTTCTGTAGCTTGTTTCACAGAATTTAGGTTTATTCAGCCCTTATTGAGATATTGTGTGGGCACTGGGTCTTATTGAACAAATTCCATTTGTCCTGGAGTAGGTATGATTGTTCTGAGGGTGACATTTAAGTCCTGGGTACTCAAATTCAGGTAAACTGATCTAGTTGCAAGAGAAAATGTAGGCCAATACAGGCTTTTATTTCTTTTTCCAATAAAGTTTGTATTCTTTTCCTACATAATTGGATGAGTCACTGATTTTACAGTTTGCAGTCTTCTCCCTACAGAGAGTAGAGCCTGAAGCATCCTAACATTCTCATCAGCAATTTTTGTTTCAAGCCTGGAATTTTAATTTGATGAAAGATGCACCAAGATGAAGAATCCTGCAACAAGTTTTTTTTGTTTTTTTTTTGTTTTTTTTTTGCTGTACGCGGGCCTCTCACTGTTGTGGCCTCTCCTGTTGCGGAGCACAGGCTCCAGATGCACAGGCTCAGCGGCCATGGCTCACGGGTCCAGCCACTCTGCAGCATGTGGGATCCTCCCGGACCAGGGCACGAACCTGTGTCCCCTGCATCGGCAGGCGGACTCTCAACCACTGCGCCACCAGGGAAGCCCCTGCATCAAGTTTTACATTGCAGAGAGAATCTCTTTTTTCTTTTAGACTAGAACCTTCATGTCTTGCTTTTCACTATGTGTGGAAGTACTTCAGAGCTTGCTGAGCTAGCCATCTAAGGCTAAGCAAATTTCTCTAACATGTAGAAAGCTCGTTTTTCCTTTTGACTCTGACATAGTACAGTTAGTGTTCACGGCTGCTACATAAATGGTTTGCAAAATCAATGAAAGCATTACAGGGCCAGAGTTAGCATGCACTTCTCCTGGTGACTCTGGAGGCATGTTACCTTCCAAATAAAGTCACCTTCCCAGCAGACACACCACAGCTCTTGTTTCGAACATCCCAGAGGCCGACGATCCCGACTGGCTAGTGACCCACAAAAAAATTGTACCACCCTGTTTATGAAAACTATCAATATGTAGCCTTTAATAAGTACTCCTGAGAGACGCAAGAGGGAAGAGATATGGGAACACATGTCTATGTATAACTGATTCACTTTGTTGTAAAGCAGAAACTAACACACCATTGTAAAGCAATTATACTCCAATAAAGATGTTAATTAAAAAAAGTACTCCTATTAGTTAATTACTCAGGGGTTTCATTTCTACCCAACAAGTACCAAATATTTAAATTAACATCCTTGATTTTTAATAATAGAAGATTGATTAAGGATCTATTTTCAATTTTGAAAAATATTCAGAAGATTCCATAAGGAAAAGAGATGAGATAATATAAATAATAGACCAATCACCCACAGTGAATTTATGAAGTAGATAGTGGGATAAACCTGGATAATGGAGTTTTTATGAATACACTAGTCACAAGACGGAGAAAATATATAACCAATGGCTCTCTCTAATTCAGTTCTTCTTTTAATCTTTTCATATCTTCTAGAATTGTGGGTCAATACTTTGAATAAACAGTGAGACCGTACATTGTGTTAAAGTGACCTAAACCATGAACAATCAGTTTTATTTCAGTCAGAGATCATGCTTGGACATGCCAGCTAGCAGAATGGCAAAGCCTGTCACAGCAAGGAGAGGATAAAGATAAGCTCTTCCAGGACTTTCTGGGATAAAAAATAAAATATCTTGTGAATCTTTCTCTGAATCTGAATAAAAAAGTGAATCCCTAACCAGTCCTTGCCCGTCCTCTTGTGAAGATGGCTGAGAAACACAATAAAAGAGGGACCATTAAGGCCTGGGTCAGAGTTTGAGATTCACATCCTTCTCATATATTATTTCAGTTGGATGTTTTGTTTTTTGTGGTTTTCAGAACTGATACTAGAACACTGAAGCACTTTCCAAACTACTATGTTGTAAAGGCCAAGAGTTTTAGAAACATTCTGACACAAACTAAAAAGCCATGATGTATTGAGAGTGTTATGGGTCTCATTAGATAGGCATCAGATGAGTGCAAGGCATGAGGCTTGCAGGATGGGGATATCCAGCTTACTAGCTGCTCTGGGTATTTTGGTTAAGCTGAATCTGTAATACAGAATCTATTGTGTGTGGATGCAATAAATGCAGTGAATGTGAAAAGAGAGTATTATTACAAAATTATTTTCTGTTGCAACATACATGCACACACATGGATTCATGTGCACACACGCACACACAAACACACACACACATTCACAAGCAGTGTTTACATATCTTCTGAATTCAGTTCCCTCCTAAGAATTCCCAAAGATGCTTACCTCATTATTTTTCACCTGGACTTTTGCAATAGCCTTTAAAATTATTTCTCCATTCTTTGTTCACCTTCCACAATATGCAAATGCGACTGTCATTAGACATAGATTTAATCATGTCACAAAATCTTCAAAACAAAATCTACATTCATAACTATGGTATATTTAAGCCAGATTAAGACATTTTGCTGCCTCTAGTTGGTAATTAATTTATCACTGCTTGAAACCAATAGTCTTTCAATACTTGTTCCTCTATTATTTATGGATGAGGCTGAGCATCCATGTGAAAAGGGGCAGAAGAAAGCACTCAGCCTCCCTCCAACTGTCATGCACAATTCAGCTCTGGTTCCAACTTGCTTAACTTGTTTTGCCAAATGAAAGTCACATTAGCAGTCTGATCTTTCTTAAGAGGGAGTTAGGATACTCCTACCTTATTATGTAGCAATTCCACTCCTACATGTTTGCCAAAGAAAATAAAAACATATGTCCATGAAAAAGAAATTCACAAAAAATTATTTATAATATAATTACCCCAAACTTGAAAAAAAGCACTAATGTGTTTCAGCAGGAAAATGAATAAATTGTCCTATGTTCACGGAATTCTAGAATTCCTAGAATTCATGGAATTCTACTCAGTAATAGAAAAGAGCAAATAACTGTTACGCACATAAACATGGATGAACTTCAAAAATGGTATGTTAAGTGAAAGATACTAGACCAAAAAATTCCATACTACATACATTCTTTTATATGAAAACTAAATACAGGCAGAACTAATCTATGGTGAAAGAACAGATAGTGTGCAGGAGAGAGAATTAACTAGAAGGGGTATATGGAAATTTCTGGAAGATGGAGATATTCTATATCTTGTTTCTTTATGGGAGATGATTTCAGAGGCATATACAATTGTCAAAGTCTATCCAACTGAATGCATAAGCGGCATGCACTTTATTTTATGTTAATTTTATCTCAGTAAATAAGGTAGTTATGAGCCATCTCATCTTTTGTTGTTTGAACCTATTCCTCTGTGGTACCATCCCTTGTCACAAGTAGCCAATAAGTTTTCTTTGCTAACACATTCAGAATTTTTTCTGAGATGTATCACAGTAAATATGCTTTCCTCTATATTATTAACTTTCTCATAAATTATTAGCACCCAGTGATTTTATGCAGCTCAATATAAATAAATGCATTGAACAAGTACTCAGCTGGGGTGGTACTAATTTGGGCTCCATATCTGAGGATACTGACAAACTTATCCCACTCTGGTATTCTAGCTTCCTCTTCTGCAACTGCTCAGTAGAAAGCCTATATTCATTTCAGCTGCAAAGAACAGCTGATAATTTCCTGGACATATCTTGCAATTTATCTAGTGTTGCATAGTGGTTACAGAACATAGCTGCCTGAGTTTGAATCTTTCCTTTCACATTTACTACCTAAGTGAATTTTGCTAAACTACATAACTGGTCTATGCCTCATCTTAATTTATGTAAATTGGGCATATATATCCAACTCATAGGATTTTATGAGTATTAAATGAGTATGTGTGTGGCTTAGAATAGAGCCTGATATATAGTACAATGTGTTAGTTATTAATATTTTAATATTATTATTAGCACTTCAGACATTTGCACTTTTTTTCATTTATTATTTTATTACTTATTATTTTCCTTCTCATTTGATTTATTTTTTTAAATTAATATCTGGGATTTTTTAAACATCTTTAAGGGAGTATAATTAGTTTACAATGGTGTGTTAGTTTCTGCTTTATAACAAAGTGAATCAGCTATACATATACATATATCCCCATATCTTCTCCCTCTCATGTCTCCCTCCCACCCTCCCTATCCCACCCCTGTATGTGGTCATAAAGCAACAAGCTGATCTCCCTATGCTATGCGGCTGCTTCCCACTAGCTATCGATTTTACATTTGGTAGTGTATATATGTCCATGCCACTCTCTCACTTCGTCCCAGTTTACCCTTGCCCCTCCCCATGTCCTCAAGTTCATTCTCTACATCTGCATCTTTATTCCTGTCCTGGCTCTAGGTTCTTCAGAACCTTTTCTTTGTTTTTTTTTTTTTAAATTCCATATATATGTGTTAGCATACAGTATTTGTTTTTCTTTCTGACTTACTTCACTCTGTATGACAGACTCTAGGTTCACCCACCTTACTACAAATAACTCAGTTTCGTTAAGTTTTATGGCTGAGTAATATTTTATTGTATATATGTGCCACATCTTCTTTATCCATTCATCTGTCGATGGACACTTACTTAGGTTGCTTCCATGTCCTGGCTATTGTAAATAGAGCTTCAACAAACATTGTGGTACATGCTTATTTTTGAATTATGGTTTTCTCAGGGTATATGCCCAGTAGTGGGATTGCTGGGTCATATGGTAGTTCTATTTTTACTTTTCTAAGGAACCTCCATAGGGTTCTCCATAGTGGCTGCACCAATTTACATTCCCACCAACAGTGCAAGAGTGTTCCTTTTTCTCCACACCCTCGCCAGAATTTATTGTTTGTAGATTTTTTGATGATGGTCATTCTGACTGGTGTGAGGTGATACCTCTTTGTAGTTTTGATTTGCATTTCTCTAATGATTAGTGATGTTGAGCATGCTTTCATGTGTTTGTTGGCAATCTATATACCTTCTTTGGAGAAATGTCTATTTAGGTCCTCTGCCCATTTCTGAATTGGGTTGTTTGTTTGGGTTTTTTTTGATATTGAGCTGCGTGAGCTGCTTGTAAATTTTGGAGATTAATGCTTTGTCATTTGCTTCATTTGTAAATAGTTTCTCCCATTCTGAGGGTTGTCTATTCGTCTTGTTTATAGTTTCCTTTGCTGTGCAAAAGTTTTATTAGGTCATATTTGGTTTTTTTTGTTTGTTTTTATTTCCATTTCTGTAAGAGGTAGGTCAAAAAGGATCTTCCCGTGATTTATGTTACAGAGTGTTCTGCCCATGTTTTCCTCTAAGAGTTTTATACTGTCTGGTTTTAAATTTAAGTCTTTTAACCATTTTGAGTTGATTTTTGTGTATGGTGTTACAGAATGTTCTAACTTCATTCTTTTACATGTAGCTGCCCACTTTTCCCAGCACCACTTATTGAAGAGGCTGTCTTTTCTCTATTGTAATTCTTGCCTCCTTTATCAAAAATAAGGTGACCATATGTGCGTGGGTTTGTCCCTGGGCTTTCTATCCTGTTCCCTTGATCTATATTGATGTTTTTGTGCTGGTACCATACTGTCTTGATTACTGTACCTTTGTAGTAGAGTCTGAAGTGAAGGAGCCTGATTCCTCCAGCTCCATTTTTCTTTCTCAGGCTTGCTTTGGCTATTCAGTGTCTTTTGTGTTTCCATACAAACTGTGAAATTTCTTGTTCTAGTTCTGTGAAAAATGCCTTTGGTAGTTTGATAGGGATTGCAATGTATCTGTACATTGCTTTGGGTAGTATAGTCATTTTCACAATGTTGATTCTTCACAATGGTATATCTCTCCGTCTGTTTGTATCATCTTTAATTTCTATCACCAGTGTCTTATAGTTTTCTGCAAACAGAACTTTTGTTTCCTTAGGTAGGTTCAGTCCTAGGTATTTTATTCTTTTTGTTGCAATAGTAAATGGGAGCATTTCCTTAATTTCTCTTTCAGATATTTCATCAGTACTGTATGAGAATGCAAGAGATTTCTGTGCATTAATTTTGTATCCTACTATTTTACCAAATTCATTGATTAGTTCTAGTAGTTTTCTGGTAGCATCTTTAGGATTCTCTATGTATAGTATCATATCTGCAAACAGTGACAACTTTAATTCTTCTTTTCTGGCTTGGATTTCTTTTATTTCTTTTTCTTCTCTGACTGCTGTGGCTAAAACTTCCCAAACTATGTTGACTAATAGTGGTGAGAGTGGACAACCTTGTCTTATTCCTGATCTTAGAGGAAATGGTTTCAGTTTTTCACCATTGGCAACAATGCTGGCTGTGGGTTTGTCATATATGACCTTTATTATGTTGAGGAAAGTTCCCTCTATGCTTACTTTCTGGAGGATTTTTATCATAAATGGGTGTTGAATTTTGTCGAAAGCTTTTTCTGCATCTATTGAGATGAACATATGGTTTTTCTCCTTCAATTTGTTAATATGCTTTATTACATTGATTGATTTGCATGTATTTAAGAATACTTGCATTCCTGGGATAAACCCCACTTGATCATGGTGTATGATCGTTTTAATGTGCTGTTGGATTCTGTTTGCTAGTAATTTGTTGAGAATTTTTGCGTCTATGATCATCAGTGATATTGGCCTGTTGTTTTCTTTTTTGTAACATCTTTGTCTGGTTTTGGTATCAGGGTGATGGTGGCCTCGTAGAATGAGTTTGGGAGTGTTCTCTCCTCTGCTACAGTTTAGAAGAGTTTGAGAAGGTTAGGTGTTAGCTCTTCTCTAAATGTTTTATAGAATTTGCCTGTGAAGCCATCTGGTCCTGTGTTTTTGTTTGTTGGAAGATGTTTAACCACAGTCTCAATTTCAGTGCTTGTGATTGGTCTGTTCATATTTCTTCCTGGTTCAGTCTCAGAAGGTTGTGCTTTTCTAAGAATTTGTCCATTTCTCCCAGGATGTCCATTTTATTGGCATATACTTGCTTGTAGTAATTTCTCATGATCCTTTATATTTCTGCAGTGTTAGTTGTTACTTCTTTTTCATTTCTAATTCTGTTGATTTGAGTCTTCTCCCTTTTTTCGTTGATGAGTTCAGCTAATGGTTTATCAAATTTGTTTATCTTCTCAAAGAACCAGCTTTTAGTTTTATTGATCTTTGCTAATGTTTCCTTCATTTCTTTTTCATTTATTTCTGATCTGATCTTTCTGATTTCTTTCCTTCTGCTAAATTTGGAGTATTTTTTTTCTTCTTTCTCTAATTGGTTTAGGTGTAACATTAGGTTGTTGTTTGAGATTTTTCTTGTTTCTTGAGGTAGGATTGTATTGCTATAAACTTCCCTCTTAGAACTGCTTTTTCTGCATCCCATAGGTTTTGGGGAGTCTTGTTTTCGTTGTCATTCATTTCAAGGTATTTTTTGATTTCCTCTTTGATTTCTTCAGTGATCCCTTGGTTATTTAGTAGTGTATTATTTGGCCTCTATGTGTTTTTATTTTTTACGGATTTGTTTCCTGTAATTGGTATCTAGTCTCATAGCCTTGTGGTTGGAAAAGATACTTGACATGATTTCAATTTTCTTAAATTTACCAAGGCTTGATTTTTCACCCAAGATATGATCTATCCTGAAGAATGTTCCATGAGCACTTGAGAAGAAAGTGTATTCTGTTTATTGGGGATGGAATATCTTATAAATATCAATTAAGTTCATCTTGTTTAATGTGTCATTTAAAGCTTGTGTTTCCTTATTTATTTCATTTTGGATAATCTATCCATTGGTGAAAGTGGGTGTTAAAGTCCCCTACTATGATTGTGTTACTGTCAATTTCCCCTTTATGACTGTTAGCATTTGCCTTATGTATTGAGGTACTCCTATGATGGATGCCTAAATGTTTACAACTGTTATATCTTCTTCTTGGATTGATCCCTTGATCATCATGTAGTGTCCTTCTGTGTCTCTTGTAATAGTCTTTATTTTAAAGTCTACTTTGTCTGATATGAGAATTGCTACTCCAGCTTGCTTTTGATTTCCTTTTGCATGGAATATCTTTTGCCATCCCCTCACTTTCAGTCTGTATGTGTCCCTAGGTCTGAAGTGGGTGTCTTTTAGGTAACATATATATGGGTCTTGTTTTTGTATCCATTCAGCCAGTCTATGTCTTTTGGTTGGAGCATTTAATCTATTTACATTTAAGGTACTTATAGATATGTATGTTCATATTACCATTTTCTTAATTGTTTTGGGTTTGTTATTGTAGGTCTTTTCCTTCTCTTATGTTTCCTGCCTAGAGAAGTTCCTTTAGCATTTGTTGTAGAGCTGGTTTGGTGGTGCTGAATTCTCTCAGCTTTTGTTTGTCTGTAAAGATTTTAATTTCTCTGTTGAATCTGAATGAGATCCTTGCTGGGTAGAGCAATCTTGGTTGTAGGTTTTAACCTTTCATCACTTTAAATATGTCCTGCCACTCACATCTGGCTTGCACAGTTTCTGTTGAGAGATCAGCGTTAACCTTATGGGGATTCCCTTATAGGTCATTTGTTGTTTTTTCCCTTGCTGTTTTTAATATTTTTTCTTTGTATTTAATTTTTGATAGCTTGATTAATATGTGTCTTGCTATGTTTCTCTTTGGATTTATCCTATACGGGACTCTCTGTGCTTCCTGGAGTTCACTGACTATTTCCTTTCCCATATTAGGGAAGTTTTCAACTATAATCTCTTAAAATATTTTCTCAGTCCCTTTCTTTTTCTCTTCTTTTTCTGGCACCCCTGCTATGATTCAAATGTTGGTGCATTTAACATTGTCCCAGAGGTCTCTGAGACTGTCTTCAATTCTTTTCATTCTTTTTTCTTTATTCTGATCTGTGGTAGTTATTTTCACTATTTTATCTTCCAGGTCACTTATCCTTTCTTCTGCCTCAGTTATTCTATTATTGATTCCTTCTAGAGAATTTTTCAATCATTTCTTGTGTTGTTCATCATTGTTTTTTTGCTCTTTAGTTCTTCTAGTTCCTTGTTAAACGTTTCTTGCATTTTCTGCATTCTATTTCCAAGATTTTGGATCATGTTTACTCTCATTACTCCAAATTCTGTTTCAGGTAGACTGCCTATTTCCTCTTCATTTGTTTGTTCTGGTGGGTTTTTACCTTGCTCCTTCATCTGCTCTGTGTTTCTCTGTCTTCTAATTTTTCTTAACTTAATGTGTTTGAGGTCTCCTTTTTGCAGGCTGCAGGTTTGTAGGTCCCGTTGTTTTTGGTGTCTGCCCGCAGTGCGTTAAGTTTGGTTCAGTCGGTTGTGTAGGCTTCCTGGTGGAGGGGTTGGTGCCTCTGTTCTGGTGGATGAGACTGGATCTTAACTTTCTGGTGGGCAGGACTGCATCCGGTGGTGTGTTTTGGGGTGTCTGTGACCTTATTATGATTCTAGCAGCCTTTCTGCTAATAGGTGAGGTTATGTTCCTGTCTTGCTAGTTGTTTGGCATAGGGTGTCCTGCACTGTAGCTTGCTGGTCGTTGAGTGGAGCTGGGTCTTAGCATTGAGATGGAGTTCTCTGGGAGAGCTTTTGCCATTTGATATTACATGTAGCTGGTACATCTTTGTTGGACAGATGTCCTGAACTCAGCTCTCCCACCTCAGAGGCCCCAGCCTGACACATGGCCGGAACACCAAGACCCTGTCAGACACACAGCTCAGAAGAAAAGGGAGAAGAAAGAAAGAAAGAAAGAAAGAAAGAAAGAAAGAAAGAAAGAAAGAAAGAAAGAAAGAAAGAAAATAAACTTATTAAAATAACAAAATTTGAAAAATGTAAAAGTAATTAAAAAGAGAAAGAAAGAAGAGAGCAACCAAACCAAAAAACAAATCCACAAATGATAGCATGTGCTAAAAACTATGTTAAAAACAAACAAACAAAAGAAACAGACAGAATCCTAGGACAAATGGTAAAAGCAAAGCTATACAGACAAAATCACACAAAGAGGCATACACACACACACTCACACAAAGAGAAAAAGGAAAAAAAATATATCTATATATATTTTAAAAAAAGGAAGAGAGCAACCAAATCAATAAACAAATCTACCAATATTGATAAACTAAATACTAAAGTAAGAGAAACATAAAACCAGAAACAAATTAGATGCAGAAAGCAAACCTCAAGGCTCCAGTTTCTTCCAAAGTCCTCTGTCTCAATTTTGGGATGATTTGTTGTGTATTGAGGTATTCCAGAGATATAGGGTGTTGATTGTGGAGATTTAATCCGCTGCTCCTGAGGCTGCTGGGAGAGATTTCCATTTCTCTTCTTTGTTCGCACATCTCCCGAGGTTCAGCTTTGGATTTGGACCTGCTTCTGCGTGTAGGTCACCTGAGGGCGTCTGTTCTTTGCTCAGACAGGATGGGGTTAAAGGAGCAGCTGATTTGGGGGCTCTGGCTCACTCAGGCCTGGAGGAGGGAGGGGTGCAGATGTGGGGTGAGCCTGCAGCGGCAGAGGCCTGCGTGATATTGCAACAGCCTGAGGTACGCCGTGCGTTCTCCCGGGGAAGTTGTCCCTGGATCCCGGGACCCTGACAGTGGCGGGCTGCACAGGCTCCCGGGAGGGGAGGTGTGGATAGTGACCTGGGCTTGCACACAGGCTTCTTGGTGGCTGCAGCAGCAGGCTTAGCATCACATGCCCGTCTCTGGGGTCCGCACTGATAGCCACGGCTTGCGCCCATCTCTAGAGCTCGTTTAGGCGGCGCTCCTCTCTGGCTGGTGAGTACTGGTTGGCACCGATCCTCTGTGTGGGAATCTCTCCACTTTGCCCTCTGCACACCTGTTGCTGCACTCTCCTCCGTGGTTCTAAAGCTTCCCCCACCCCGCCACCCCTGTCTCTGCCCGCGAAGGGGCTTCCTAGTGTGTGGAAACTTTTCCTCCTTCACAGCTCCCTCCCAGAGGTGCAGGTCCTGTCCCTATTCTTTTGTCTGTTTTTCTTTTTTCTTTGCCCTTCCCAAGTACATGGTGAGTTTCTTGCCTTTTGAAAAGTCTGAGGTCTTCTGCCAGCGTTCAGTAAGTGTTCTGTAGGAGTTGTTCCACACGTAGATGTATTTCTGATGTATTTGTGGGCAGGAAGGTGATCTCGATGTCTTACTCCTCCGCCTACTTGAAGGTTTTACTTTTACAACATTTACTTTGTTGTAAAGAATTTTCTCCTTGACTCGGACTTCCTTAAAAAAGGAATTTACTTGTGTTTGTAAAAGTTAAATTAGCATGGGACATGGAATCATATAAATGGAATCATATTCAAGGAAAGTGTTTTGAGTTTTTCATAATTAATTGTTTCCATTTCATGACAACATTAAGATTATTATGAAAACTGATGTTCTGTTTCCTGGAGTTTTGTCCACATTAAGCCTCATGCTAAGATTGTCCACTTATTTCTTGCATTTTATTTTATCAGCATTGTTATGGCACAGATGAGTGAATAAAATGCTTGGTGCATATCTGCTTTGTCACTCTGGCAGCTATTTCCGCAATCTTTCAACACTCCTCTTTCCTTCAACACTCACAGAAGATGCCATGCTTCCCAGAGGCAATAGAATCCACTTGGTAGAAACATTCTCAAGTCTTTGTAGTCCCACCTATGCGTATACCTACTTTCCTGCCTATCCTTGCTTGCATCCTTCCCCCTCATAGTGGAAAATGTTATCCTTCTGTGTTCCAGATGCCATCTGCTCACAACTTTTTCAAGGACCTCAGTCTAGAGATTTCTCCTCTATCTGCTTTCTCCCCTCCATTTCTCTCATGTATTGTCAACTTCTTCTCTACATATTTTGTTGTTTAGTTTAAGAATATTTATTTTGCAGTATAACATCTTAGTTGTAAAAATTTCACATGAACATTTATAGTAAATTTTTGGATTGCCTGTTCCTTTTCGTTCCTTTTTTTGTGTAACAATTTTATTGTGATGTAATTCACTTACCAGCTATTTGAAGTACACAGTTCAATGCTTTTTAGTATATTCACAGAACTCTGCGACAATCTCCACAATTTTAGAAAATTCTTGTCACACCCAAAAGAAACCCTGTTCCCATTAAAAATCACTCTCTATGTTTCCTCAATATCTCACCGCCAGCCTTCGGCAACCATTAATCTTTCAGCCTCCACAGTTTTGCCTATTTTGGACATTTCATGTAGTAAAGAGAATTATATTTTAAAAATTCTTTAAAGAATTCTAATATGGCTTCTTTTATTTCTCATAATGTTTTCTAGATTCATCTATACTATAGCACATATCAGTACTTTTTATTGCTGAATATTCCATTATATGCATTTTCCACATTTAATTTATTCCATTCGTCAGTTATGGACATTTGAGTTGTTTCTACTTTTTGGCTATTATGACTAATACTGCTAATATGCTATGTGTACATAAATATTTGTGTGGACATATGTTTTCATTTCCCTTGGGTGAACAAGTAGGATGTCCAGTAGGAGCTGGATCATACTGTAATTTCCTTGGCTCAAATTTTTGCCTCTTAAATACATAGTCTTCCTTCAAAATCCAACTGCATTTTCACTTTTCCTCTCTACCACGAACAGTGAGTAAATCATTCCATCTTATCTGCTTTTATAACGTTTCATACATAAATATGTTGAGTGTTTTATTATTGTTGTTATAATTATGAGTTTATAAATCTATCTCCCCACTCATTGTGAGAGTTTCTGTGGAAGGAAAGAAATTTTATTCATCTTTTTTTCTCCAGCTACTAACTCATAGTTCTCAATAGATGGTCAACTAAGAATTCAGGCATGAATGAACAATTTGTGGCTTATTCCAGTTTAATAATTCAATTCAACAGCATTACATATTGTGGGTCAGGCATTGTACTGTGCCTTGAAGATGAGTAAAAAGAGGCTCCTGGTCATGAGGGCAAAAACAGAGAAAAATGCACAGGAAGGTTTCCTGCAGACACCCTGCACACGTTGGCTCAAAAGCCCATGCCCTTTCTCCTGATTGCTCAACCTCACAGTGTCTGTGCTCTGCTGGAAAGGAGATGGGGAGAAAGCCAGGGAACCAGACAGGAATGTTGGAGCAGGAGCTTGCCTGCTGAGTGGAAACTGAAAGGTGATAACAGTCAGAGGCCCAAAGTAGACAGATGAGCAGGAACCTAGGTTTTAGAATAGATACTATTTCAAATGTGATGAGATTTGTATTTATTTCAAAGGCCAAGGCAGCCCAGTATTATATCTAAAAGCAGACCACTAGCCAAAAGTGTTTTTAGCTAGACTGAAATATGGCGGAGAGGGCAGTGGGAAAAGGGGAGGCCAGTTTAAATCTGGAGATGTTGTTAAGTTATTTATTTATAATGTAACACATGTTGATTGAGCAAATATCAATACAAAGGCCCACAGTGTGCTGGCCCTTGGGAAACGGGAGTAAGGAAACGTCCTGACTGATATACACATACATATATATATGACATACATATGTGTATTATTTCCTCATTTGTAAGACACCATCACAAATTTAATATTAGTTTTTTTGGGGAAAAGCACTACGTTAAACATAAAAGTCAATTGTAAGATACATTCCAATATTTGAAATGTAATAATATGAAAAAAAAGTTGTGTTCTAAAATTGAGGAAACATTATACAATATACTAAATGTTATACCTATCTATAACATATTTATGTTATATAATATTCAAATAAACGAATCTGAATGATACTGAGTGCTAAGTGTTTTTCACATGTGATCTCATCCATTCCTCCCCACAACCAAACTACAGTAGGGAACACAGATGGAGCACGCACAATGTGCTCTTATATTTTCTATACAATCTTACCAACAACTCTACCAGGTAGGTACTATACTGTGAGAAAACAAAGACAAAGTTATTCCCCAAGGTCACTGAATAACTAGCCCACAGACATGGAGTGAGTGGGTGAGCCAAAATTTCAACCCACGCAATATGTGTGTCTGTGCTTTAATTGTAAGACAATACCACTTCCTACATAAGGCAGATTTTATCCTTATTTTACAAATGAAGAAACTGGAGGTCAGAGAGAGTGATATGATATTCATAAGTAGTTCATAAGAATTTTAAAAGAAATTAAACCTGTTTTTTTACTATTTTATTGAGATATAATTGACTTACAATATAACTTACCATATAAGTTTAAGGTATACAGCATAATGATTTGACTTATCATGAAATAATTGTCGCAATGTTTAGTGAACATCCATCATACATAGATGTAACATTAGAGAAATAAATTTTTTTTTCCTTGTGATGAAAACTCAGGATTAACTCTCTTAACAACGCTCATATATAACGTACAACAGTATTAATTATATTTATCATGTTGTATATTACTTTCCTGGAACCAATTTATCTTATAACTGGAAGACTGTACCCTTCGGCTACCTTCATCCTATTCCGCTTTTCCCTACCCTACCCCCACTTCTGGTAGCCACAAATCTGATCTCTTTTTCTATGAGTTTCTTTGCTTGTTTTTGAAGTATAATTGATCTACAACACAATGTTAGTTCCTCGTACACAACATAGTGATTCAATATTACTACACATTTCAAAATGATCACCATGATAAATCTAGGTACCGTAAGCTAAACTTGATTTTAACCCAAACCCGTGGGTTCTAATATCTGTAATTTTTTGCTATATTTTTGCCATACCATCAAGCTTTTCTGAATGAGTAGATTGGTAAATATGCTCATATAAAAATTAGTTTTGTTTTAAATGTCTCTTGGCAACATATATTCTTAAGTAAATATCTGTTGTGTATCTTCAAGGTTAGGCTCTGTTGCTCTGGGGATATATTTAGGAATGAGAATTTTGCATGACACCTCTCACATCACACTTGAAGGAATTTGGGGACAATCTCTGTCCTGAAACACATTGCCCTTTAATGTTAAGCTATGTGTCATTAGTACAGACTAGCATGTTAGGCTTATATAAATGAATAGGTAACCTTTTAGCCCTTAGCCTATACTGCATTTTAAAGTGCTTCATATATTTATTATTTATCACAACACTTATTTTTAAAAATTACAAAATATTCATTATTATCACAAAAGCACACTTGATTTGTTGATTTGAATGGGTTGCAAGAAGAGCTTGAGAATATTTACTAGTGGCCATCCTTTTGTGTATAGAAATTCATGTGAAACACCCTCACTCTTGAGCTTCCAAACATTCCCAAGCTATAAAAATAAAAACAGAGCAAAAGTTCTTTTTAAAAGTGACATGAAGTCATTATTTAGAAAATGTTCTGACCTTGGACATTTAAACTCTTTGCTTCCTTTATTCTCTTTTGCTCACTATTGGAATAGCATGCTTTGTCTTGAGTGTTAGTTTCTAGCTTTCACAGAAACTTTTCTTGAAGTCATGAAGAAAAATGTACATTTTACTGACAGTCAAAGGGAAAATGTCTCAATACCATAACAGCATACTGAAAGGAAATAGAAAAAATAATCCAGGATATTTTTGAGAGATTCATTTTTGGGTTCAGGTAAAGGATTACATAGAATTAATGCCTTCTAGTTTTCTTTTCTCTGGAATGTATAAAAAAGATGTATTAGTTTCCCATTGTTGCTGTTAACTATACCTTACAGCTCTTTCCTTCCATTCCATTATGAAACCCTCTGCTATGTTTAAAACCATCCACCTCTGGCTTTAATTTATGTTCAATTTACTAAAAAAAATGTATTTTTTTATGAAATATCTTTTTTTTTCAAATCTGATATGTTTTCCTCATATCAAAAGACATGGAGAGGGAACTAAGAAAAACATTGTTATCCTTTGGTACATTAGTTATCTGTTGCTGAGGAATATACTACCATAAATTTAGCATCTTACAACAAAACACATTTAAGTATCTCACAGTTTCCATGGATCAGGAGTCTGACACAGTTTTCTGCTTCAGGGCCTCACAGATTGCAATCAAGTTGTCAGGAGGGCTGGAATCTCATCTGAGGCTCAGGGTTCTCTTTCAAGCTCATATGATTGTGGCTGTTGGCAGAATTCAGTTCCTTGGAGCTGAAGACCTGAAACGCTAGGTTCCTATAGATTGCCCACAGTTCCCTGCCATGTGACCCTCTCTATAGGTGGTTTACAACACAGCAGTGTGCTTCCTCAAGGCCAACAGGGGAGCAGACTGAGTCTGCTTGGAGTCATAATGTGTATAGATAATGTGCTATAATCATGGGAGTACTATCCTTACCTTTACAGTACAATATAATCACAAGAGTGACAGCCCATCCCAGTTTCTATATTCTATTGGTTCAAAACAAGTCACATGTCCCACTCACACCCAAGGGGAATGGATTACACAAAAGAATGGTAATAAATAGCCTGACTCCATTTTTGATGTTTTATTGCATACAACTTTTATGCTTCACCCTTCCTTCTTCCCCTTCTGCTCACATCTGAGCAAGTGATAGCAAAGTCCTTCCTCTTTGGGGCCTGTGGGAAAGTCACATCACACAAGCCCTGTCTATATGTAAGTACACTGACCTCAGTACCCGGTCTAACTACCATAACAACCCCAAATCAAATTCCTTTCCCTGCTCTGTGAGGCCATTGTCAGACCAGGCCAAGACACCTGTCTTGCTCTCCTACAAAGCCTCGTTATGTGAGTGATACACATTTTCATACCCTCTGGTGTAAGTATGACATCATCATTCTTGACTTCTGAACCAGATTTCAGGTGCAGGGTCCAACTGTTTCTGCAGAGTGTTTACAACAGGCATAAACACCAGGGAATGGGGATCACTGACAGTCACCCTGGGGTCTATGTACCGCACCAGCTTTTGATGCTGCAGCAGGAAAAATGCATAGTCCCTCTAATTTGAAGCTTCTTTAGAGCTTCTGTTATGGGAGGTATAGAAACCATGTTACAGGAGATTCTGCCTTGCCATTATAAAAATAGGTTGGATAACTATAGATATAAGAAAAACAACACTTCTGATATTCCATATTTTCAGACATCAGTAGGCATAATCACAAACTTGATTATATGCGCAATTGACAAAGAATATTTTGAAAATGAAAAGGTGAGAAATGTTTAAATATTGAATGAGCATGAAATATGTGTGTATGTATACATATATACATGTCCTCAGCTGTACCTGGTCATAGGAAAAGTCCAAATGGTCATAGGGAAAGTCCAAATGGATCCTGATTAGTTCTGCATTGGTCAGGAAGTGAAGTGTTTTTTAAACTCCCATCTCCTCACCAGGTTTCGAAGACCTCCAATTTTCATTCAGTTAAACTTCCAGTATGTTTTCCATTTGTCTATAGACAATGGGTCAGTAAGGAGGAGGGGGAACACATATTGGAGAAAGCTAGTAATGAACTCTTTCAGCTTTGCTCCCCAGTACTTGTAATAGAAAAGTCCAACCTTGTCCTCTCCTTGGTGGAATCAGACCTCCCTACTCTTCCTCTCTAGGTATAGTCCTCCTTTCCCACTGTCCTTGCTTTACTAATCTTTGACTACCAAAAATATACCTCCATTAGTACATAGGTGTGTCATTCTGACTTGTACTTGTACACGTATCTTTTTGAGTCTTTTTCTATTTCAGTGTAGGGTTAGGGAAGTAAAAATAGCTCCCAGCTTAATAATAGAGAGTAGAAGAGAGGGGCAAAAACTCAGAAGAAGCAGAAATTAATATTTTGAGCTATAACTCTGCCTCCAGAAATAGATTTGTTTGTTTTAAGTTAGATGCTCTTCCTCAACCAATAATAAGATGCATTAGTTAAATATACATAAACACAGTATTTTCAATATAACAACTTTGTGGGGAGCTTATTGTGGCAGGGAATATGTTTCTGTCTTCTGTATAATTATTACAGTGTTCATAATGATGCCTGGCAATGAAGGCACTCAATAAATACAGATTTAATTGAGCTTTATATGCTATACTTAATAACAAATAGTTTAATTAGAACAGAGGTTCTCACTTATGCTAACATACTATTATTCTTTATCCTTTGACTTGTGAAATAAATTTATTGTACAAATCTTAAAACTGCTTTTATTTTCCCCCCAAAATAAAAAATATGTGCTTTTGGTAGGGTATAGGAGCTGCAATAGGTTAATTTTTATCCTTTCGTTACTAATTGATTAACATGGCATACTGACTTGTGAGTCTGCCACTCAATATTCAGCTTTTCTTTCTTTGTTGCAAAGTTGTATCATTTAGCTGTTGCTGCATAACAAACCATCTCAAGACTTGGTTACTTAAAATAATAATTATTAAATCTCATATGTCACAAGGCTGTGTGCTGGTTGATCTTGACTATGCTTGCTCATATTTCTACAAGTTAATTCTACTTCCTGTGTCTGTCATCTTCCTCTTAAGCCCTGAGGGTCAGTCCAAGCACGTTCTTCTTGCATTATGACAGAGTCTATAAAGAGCAAGATTTCTCAAATTCAACTGTATTTCTATTTTAGATTGAATAATTCCTTCTTTTGGAAAGTTGTCATGTCCATTACAGGATGTTTACGAGCATCACTGGCCTCTACTCACTAGATGCCAGTAGAATCCCCCAAATCGTGACAACTAATAATGTTTCCAGAAATTGCCAAATTCCCCTGGGAGAAAAATTTCCCCAGGTGAGAACCACTTCTCTAGCAGCAGAAATGTGCAAGGCTTCGTGAGTCCTGTGCTTGGAGCTGCACACCATCACTTCTACTTCATTCTATTGGCCAAAACAAGTTAGATGGAGAACGAAGCAAGAGGAAGGGCAGACCAACTTGCTCATGGCAAAGTTACATGGGAAGGGGTATGAATACAGGTAGATTGGAAGAACTGGCTGTTAAAACAGTAAATGTACCTTAGCAGTTATAAGTTCAGGAATTTTGCTCTAGTATAGACTCTCTTCCAAGCCCATAATGTTTTCCATAATTTTCGATCTTATTAGAACAAATTTCCAGGACTTGGATCCTGTGCTATGACTAATTCTCTTTTGGTCTGATTGTTTGCAATATCTACAAGACATAATAAGTAGAACATAAATAAAATAACATTACCTCTTTTATACTTTACATATTAGGTTTTTCCAATATAACACAAAAAGCAGTCCAATCTAAAAATTATTTTCTTTTAACTGAGGTATAGTTGATCTACAATGTTGTGTTAGTTTCTGGTGTACAGCAAAGTGATTCATTATGTATATATTCATATATATTATTTTTCATATTATTTTCCATTGTGGTTTATTACAGGATATTGAATATAGTTCCTTGTGCTATACAGGAGGACCTTGTTGTTTATCTATTTTATATATAGTCGCTTGTATCTGCTAATCCCAAACTCCTAGTTTATCCCTCTCCCACCCCTTGCCCCTTTGGTAACCATAAGTTTGTTTTCTATCTGTGAATCTATTTCTATTTTATAAACAAGTTCATTTGTGTCTTTTTAAAAAGATTCCACATACAAGCAATATCATATGATATTTGTCTTTGCCTGACTTACTTCACTTAGTACGATAATCTCTAGGTCCATCCATGTTGCTGCAAATGGCATTATTTCATGCTTTTTTATGGCTGAGCTGTATTCCATTGTTTATATATACCACAACTTTATCCATTCATCTGTCACTGGACATTTAGATTGCTTCCATGTCTTGGGTATTGTAAATAGTGCTGCTATGAACATTGGGGCACACGTATCTTTTCGAATTAGCATTTTCTCCACATATATGCCCAGGAGTGGGATTGCTGGTAACTCTACTTTTAGTTTTTTAAGGAACCTCCATACTGTTTTCCATAGTGGCTGCAGCAATTTACATTCCCACCAACAGTGTAAGAGGGTTCCCTTTTCTCCACACCCTCTCCAGCATTTTTATTTGTAGAATTTTTAATGATGGCCATTCTGACTGGTGTGGTTTTTTTGTTTTGTTTTGTTTATTTTTGGCTGCATTGGGTCTTCATTGCTTCACACGGGCTTTCTCTAGTTGCAGGGAGCAGGGGCTACTCTTCGTTGCGGTGCGCAGACTTCTCATTGCGGAGCACAGGCTCTAGGTGAGGGTACAGGTGCTCAGTAGTTGTGGTTCACGGGCTCTAGAGCTCAGGCTCAGTAGTTGTGGCGCATGGGCTTTGTTGTTCCGCAGCATGTGGGATCTTCCCAGACCAGGGCTCAAACCCATGTGCCCTGCATTGGCAGGCAGATTCTTAACCACCGCGCCACCAGGAAAGTACCTCAGTGTAGTTTTGATCAATCTAAAAATTATTTATACTGCAATATTAAGTTCTATAAATGATAATAGTTATTCCTCACTTTAAAAAGGTATATTCAGGGACTCCCTGAAATTCAGCTTATTCAGCCAACGAGTATATTAGACTGGATCATATGAAACTGCCAATACTGAGCAGAGATTTTTAACCTTCAAACATAGCAATTTTATATGATTCAATATGACATATAATAATATCAGTCCCACAATGGTTTTTAGAGTATTAAAAGAGTCGATATTAGTTGATTGTGAATCAAACCAAGACATACAGTGGTAAATAAACAGAGAAATACAGAAATCCATGATATTCATACAGAACAATCTCTAAATCAAGGCACAACAGTATTTTTCAGGAAACATCTGCTCTTTTTTAATAGCTTTGATCAAATTCCGAATTTTAAAAAATAAGATCACAAAAATTAGAGTTACGACAATGGTTGGAGGTGGTGAGGAGAGGGAAAAAGGATAAAAGAGAGAAAAGAAAATTTTCTTCAGAAAGAGAACAAAAAGTAGCACAAAAGAGATTAAAAATGAATTCAAGGTCTGTTATTCTGAAATATTCCTGTGGAGGAAAAATGAATCTATTGTGTTTTGTTTTGTTTTAATTCTCTAAAGCAATCAGAGAAATTAACACAAAGATTAAAATGTTTTCTTTTGAAGCTGGATAAAAGGTGAGTCATCCTTCGAGACAAGTTTCCTAAAAAGAGAATTTGAAAGGAATGAAGTGATAAAAATACAGAGTGAGCACAAGTTTTTATTAAATTTTTGTTAATTATAAGAGAAGACTGTTTAGTAGTGAGACAGTTGGCCACTGTGTTGTTATACTCACTTTGTGATGAATATAAACAATATCTTTCTTTAAAAAGCAGTAAAAAGTAAACACTGTAATTCTTAGATTAGAGGTTCCAAAACCAAATTAATCATCAGAATTACTAGGGATGCTTTCTTAAAATAAAAAATAAAGCACAGAGACCCCACCCAACTGACAAACTTAGAATCTGGGCTTGAGGTTCAAGAATATGGTTAAGAAGCTCCACAATTCATTTTTATCACTTAAGTTTGAAAAATCTCAGTTAAAACTAGTGTTATTTTTTATTTATTTAAATTAATTGTGTTTCCACACATGAGAGTCCAAGTCTTTTTTCAGATTCTTATGCCTAGTTGCTCTTTAGTGTTCAACAAGTGACACTTTGTCTTCTCTGTGCTCCGAGGTTCTGTCTGACATTAGGTTAGTAACTATTAATCTTCTAGGTTGCCATAACAAAATACAACAGTGTGAGTGGCTTAAACAGAAATTTATTTTCTAACAGCTCTGGAGGCAGGAAGTCAGGTCAGTGTGGCAGCATGGTTGGTTTCTGGTGAGAGGTCTCTTCCTGCTGGTAGATAGCCAGTTTCTCACTATATCCTCACATGACCCTTTCTCTGTGCAGGTGGAGAGAGAGAGAGAGCCTGAGCTCTTTGGTGTCTTTCTTTCTATAAGAACACTAATCCTATGGGATCTCATCTCACCCTTCTGATCTCATATAAACTTAATTACTTCCCTAGAGGCCCCATCTATTAATACAACCACACTGGGAGTTAACACTTCAACATATGAACTTGTAGGGAGATACAAATATTCAGGCCATAATAATAACCAATTACTTTACTCAAAAGAATCAAACTTAGCTCGTTTCTAGATGTGTTTAAGAGTATCACCTATGATGAAGGAAACAACCTTAAATGAAACGGGCTGTGTTTACATCTTTTTTCTAAAATGCACAGATATCCAGAACATTGTATAATGCCTAAAACATTCAATAAGTTGTTGTGTGTTACATAATTTTATTCTCTTTAAAGGACCAAGGAGAATACTTACGATGTCCTCCCTTAAACATTGGCTTTGTTCTCTGGCTTCATCTGCTGCAGAACCCTAAACATCTTTCAAAGGCAGGAGCTGGGAGGAGTTATTGTGTTCCTGATGGAAGAATCTGAAGAAAGGGTGTGTGGAGAGGTATATGCTTCTGGAGCAGTTGCCAATTTACAAAGACAAGTTTTTTACAAGTAGTTTACAAAGACAAGTTATTGATTTTTTTCTCTTGGAGAAAGAAAAGCTATAGTAAAAAAAAAAAAATCAGGAACATTCATGCTATGCTCCTGATTAATTCCAAATCAGACTGAATAAGAAAGATTGGATCTTGGTTAGTTAGTTGAGGCAAAGACAAAAAAATCCTAACTTTAGTCCTAGCAATTTCTAGGATTAATTTAAGGAAAATAATCAGACATGAGATCAAAGATATAGGTAAAGCATGTTCATCAAAGAGCTATCTCCTCCATCATTTCATTTTCCTTTCTCAGCTTCTTTCTGAGTTTTGTCAGTTCTCAGAGTTGGGTTTTTTTCCCTCTCCTCTTGACTTATGGGTTTTAAAAATAGAAAAATAAAAATTGAAATATCTAACGTACCAATAAAGGGAGAATAATGAGTTAAATAATAGTATATTCAGACCATGGGACACATTACAGTCAATAAAAGTGGTAATTACAAGAAATTTTAATGACATAAAAATATTCCCTATATAATAGTAGTGAAAACAGCAAATACAGAACTGTACTTAGTATTGTGGTAATTTTACCTAAATATAAATAGATAAATAAACAACATTCTAGTAAGTAGATTAAATATATACTCATACAAAAAAGATCAGAATGAAATATAATTTTAAACTTTACCTGTTCTAATTTCTGGATGGTGAACTTAAGAATCATTTTTATTTTTCTCCTTTTGTTTTCTTTTATTTTTATTCTAATTATTTGGTAATAAATTTTATTACATTTATTATCAGGACAAAAATGTTTTTAAGGAATAAAAATGAAACAGAACATAAATGAAAGAGTCATAGTGTTGCTCCTTCCAAAACTTGGGTAGATGCGATGAATGTTAAACCTACATGCATCTATTGACTTTTCTCTATGGTAAATTAACATCTAACACTCATAAATCTGAACTTCCTACATTCTAAATTCTTCATCATTCTTGAAGATTTCTTCATCTTGAGACAACAGATCTGGTTTAAAGTGTTAAGAGTATAAGAACAACAGCTTTCTGTCCCCCATTTCTTTAAGATCAGCTTTGAACGTCTGCAGTCGGCAGAGCCTGCAGAAGAGATAAATGGCTCCATTAAAGAAATGACCTACTTCAAGAGAAATGTTGGGAGTGGAGATGCAGCCATGGGAGCCATTGGCTAGAGATAGTAGTTAAGAACAAGAAACAGGTACAATAAGCCAAAGAAAGCCCACAAGACAAGAAGAGAGGACAAAGAAACAAACCCTGAGAACTGCCAATGCTCAGAAGGGCTGAGAAAGAAAAATAAAATGATAGAGGAGATTGCAAAATTAATCAAGTAGGGGCAAAACAGGCAAGAAAGGTGAAGAGGAGAAGCCAGAAATAGTTTTCTTCAGGAGGGAATTGTGAGCAGATGAAAGTGAAGAGAGAAGGACATTTCAGTTTGGGTAAGTGGTCTAAGCAGAAATAAGGCTATGAGTCCTTTTGGAGACAGACTTTAAAAACAGAAAGATAGGTTGGCAATCCAATTGTGAAAGATGTTGATTCCAGATTAAAAATATAAGGCTTTATTCTGCAGGCTGTAAGAGCTGAAATGTTTCATTTTAGTGAGTCTTGAAAGCTTGGATTTGATGAGAGAACAAAAGGTTTCCTTAATTCCACAACTCCCTTGTATGTATTAAGAATAAAGCTGAGAGGTCTAAGAATACAATTACTATAAGTAATAATCTACAGAGATATTGAGAAATGCCTTTCTGGTTTTTATGCTGAATCCAGCCTCTCTACACCAACACCAAATTAAATATTGGAGACAGAGTTTTGGGTGAAGTAGAAAAGAATAGCTTTATTGCTTTGCCAGGCAAAGGGGGCCACAGCAGGCTAATGCACTCAAAACTGTGTGTCCCGACCTGGAGGGGGTAGTGAGAAGTTTTATAGTATTTGTTCAAAGAGGGTGTGATCAGCACGTGAGCGTTCTTCTGATTGGTTGGTGGTGAGGTAATTGGGAGTCAGCATCATCTACCTTCTGGCTCCAACCTGTCTGGGGTCTACATGCTTGTGGGCAGCATACAGTCCACCTCTCCACCTAGTGGGGATTTCAGTATCTGCAAAACAGCTCAAAGATATTGTTTTATTTATCCCTTGAGAGGGAACCAGGACCGTGTCCCAAGGCTGCGCTATTGCTTCTTGACTGCTCCTCCTTTGTCTCTGCTTCCTCTCCCTTCCCTGATTAGCAACTGTTTGAACTTGCCTGTTGGAACTCAGGGAAGGTCATGGAGAGTGAATGAAGCCTATTTCCTGTAATCAAGAAACGGGGGTCACAGAAAGACTTTTGTGCCCAGGAGCCCCACCAAGTCCTGCTGGGTTTCAGTTTGGCAGGAGCTTGAGAGAGATTTTGAAGCGATGCATTCATGTAAAGATATTGCCTGAGTCCCTGCAAAAGGGAAGAGAAAGCATGATAGAAAACTAACAGAGACTCCAAATAAGTTTAGAGAGAATCTAAGAACATTTTGGCAGTTTCCTTGCATCCCCACCTCTTCCAATATGGCACAAGAAGATGGTCTCTAGGGGAAGCTACCTGCACCAGCGCATCCTGGCCCACTGACTGTGTGCAGGTATCCAAATGGAGCTCCCATGACACCAAGTGGAGTTCAGGGGTGTGAGGGGACTGGTAAATGCCAGGATGCCAGGGAGTGGGGACATCAACTAGATGGTTGAAGCAGGGACTGCAAATGTCAACAACAAGTGCCAGTTAAACTGTCCAGAATGAAAGAAGATGGGACTACATCTCAGCAGACCACAGCAGAAGATGCAGGAACAGGAGGAATGGAGGCATTCTCTTCCCCTGTGGTTGATGCAGACCCAAAGGACAGCAGGAGGACAAGAGGCTCTTTCCCCACCATTGTAAGGATAGCTGACTTTCCACCCAAGCCTGGTTGCAATCATGGAAAAAGGGAGCGATGAAATCCTGGAGGAAAAAAAAAGTCCTGAAAGGGAGTTTAAATTGACTAAATACTTATCACAAAGAGAACTTTTAAATTAGACTGAGTTCTTTTTAAATGGCGAAGTTGAAATTTTCCTGCTTTGGGAAGGAAAGAAGCCTTAAGAATAAGATGAGATGAGATCAGTTATAGAAAATACAGAAAGTGGCAATTTCAATGGCCTTGATGTGAAATTATCATGACATGGACCAGACAAAGGTCAAAGGGAAGTATATTTTTTTAAAAAAAAGAATGGTTTTGAAGACCAAGGAAATGATACTTGGAATTAGGGAGTCCAATTTGAGAAGAATAATATTTTCTACTAAATATTATACTTAGTCTCAAACAGCTCAGTCTCTTTTAGCCATGTTACCTTTCCAAAGTTCATTGTAGATTTCTTGGAAGGATGAAATTACATTATGTAAAGCATTTGGAATAATAACTATAATATAGTAAGCACTCAATAAAAATAAGCTTCCATTAATATTACAGTTATCTCTTAATCACATGTTGATGAAAGTACAATTTAGTCAAAACATTGGACTTGAAGGAAGGAAAACTGAAGCTATCTACACAAGTGTGTAGCCTGCTACCAGGCATTTAACTTCTCTGTTCCTCAGTTTCATAATGAGTAGAAAGTAGTGGAGTAAATGCCATCACCATGGAGCTGAAATACCCATATATATCCCTAGGGCAGTAGCCTGAGTGACAAGGCCATTAAATAAAACCAATCTTCATATTTAAGCATCATGTATATGAAACCTTCTAACTGCATCCATTTGCACATAACTGGAAGCAAATTAGAACTCTTCTGAGGAGCTTACTTTGCCAACAAAATCTCAGGCTTGGCTGTAACAGCTTTTTTGAACCCCTAAATCTATGCAACAGCTTTTTTGAGCCCCTAAATCTATCTCTAGGTCCCCCAAATTATACCCATGGGAGAGGCCTTAGAAAGGTGATTCACCAAGACATCCTCCGTCCTTTAAGCCCTCCTCAGAAGAATCAGTGGAAGGAAGGAGTAAACAGGAATCCTCCCTACAACTTCCTCCCAAAACATATAGAGTAGAAGAAGCCAAAGAAAACAAACTACAGACATTTCCTAGAGAGAACCAGGAGTTGCCAGATTACCTTTCTGATGTTGTTTGGTACCTGCCCAGATGTCCTTTACCAGGCCCAGTTGTTGTGCTGTTGGCTGCTAATGGCTGACAGCTGCACCCTCCTCCAGAGACTTGCTCTTTGCCAATCAGAGCCCCCTGACTCAGAGATGTCTGGGTAGTTACCCAAAACCCTGCAGCTGAGTGGTGGCCAGCAGCTAAGGACTCACCGATACAAGTGTAAAAGCCCAACACCATTGCTTCAAGGAGGGACAACTCCCTGGTGCCATTCTTACTTGCAAACTCCCCATGGGATGAACTTGAGTCTCAAGTTAAACGCATCCCTTTGCCTAGCTTCTTCCGCCTTCCCCTCACACTTCCCTCATTTCCTTACAAGATTCTCTTGAGGATACTGTCTCAATAAATGACATGCATAAGAATCAACATCTCAGGCTCTGCTTCTAGTGAAACATACCTGATGTATTGCCAAGGAGCTTACATCACAACTGCAGCCAGTGAGACTTTACTATAGCTGCCCTGAAGGGTTTGGCATTTGCTGAGAAAAGTAGTCAATGTGTAGTTCACATTGTTCCTTTTCTGAATTGGAATTTTAACTGTAATTATGAAAGAACCATAAAATTATTACTTTATGTTGTGTATTGAATATATCAGAGGCAGGTGACTAGTCTTTTAGCTTATAAGTCACCAGACCATGAGATGCCTTTCATGGAATACTTCCTTGGGATGATGGTAAATAGATCCTACGTATGAGAAGATATCTATTGGTGTTGGGGAGCCAGACTGGTATAGAGTGAAAGATTTTGCTGTTGCCTACCCAATCCATTCTTCCATACTTTCTTACAAACAGCCTCTGATTCTTTTTGAAGTGACAATTCCTCTGTCCATAGAGAGGTATGTTCCCTGTTTCAGAGTAGCTAGGGGTCACAACATGGCTTAGTTCTGGATAATAAGATAGAAGCAGAAGTTACAGGACAAAGCGTCTGGGAAAACTTTCGAATTTGGAGAAACATAAATGATATAAGCCTTTACCCCATCTCCTTCTTGCTCCTGGAGAAACAGTGAGAATATCCATCTTATACCAGAAGGTGACAATTATGAGATGAAAACCACATGTTAAGAGTGTGAAAAAAAATTGTGGAGTCTATGATATCCACCTTTACTATTTAAGACACTCTATGGCAGATTTCTTCTACATCAAACACAACTTAATTCACAAGGTGTGTCAGAAGAAAAATGTTCAAAAGATATAATAAGGCAATTTACAAAAAAATTTCAGTGCAGATTTTCAATAATTGATACAAATTTTAAAGTCTTATTTTGGGATAAGAGATTGGCAAAAGTTAATACAGAAAAGTACACAGTATCAGAAAACCTATGACAAAGCAGTTATTCATACATCCAGGAAGACACACTGATACATTTCTGAAGGAAGTTTTAGTAAATTGTCTATATGTAAAATTTGTACATGTCTGGTCAAGAAGTCAGTCTAAGTAAATGCATCTATATTTTCTCCCACGCAACAGCTTCATAAAGGCATTGTAAAGTCAGTATTCACAAATGAATTGTGTAGGTAGAAAATTCAAAAGAATGATAAGCTACTAGAATTACTAAATTGTAGGGTCACTATTGATAAAAGCCAAAAAATGCAAAAAGTACATTAACAATAAAAAAGCCAAATTAAATTATGACATTTCATACAATGTAATAATATAACAAGGTGAATAAAACAACATATATTACAGTGTGATTGGCTCCCACAAACATAGCATCTAGTAAAAAGAGCTACATTCAGAGTACATACTCTGTGATTCCATTAAAATTAACCCAAAAGCAAGCAAAATTAATCAATGGATTTGAAATTAGGATAGAGGAGAGGGGTTCTAGTTGTGATGCTG
Source organism: Neophocaena asiaeorientalis asiaeorientalis (assembly GCF_003031525.2). Lineage (NCBI taxonomy): Eukaryota > Metazoa > Chordata > Mammalia > Artiodactyla > Phocoenidae > Neophocaena > Neophocaena asiaeorientalis. Next base: position 855,068 of record NW_020172108.1, read on the forward strand.
GTAATGTTCTACATATTGATCTAGGTACAATTCCATGGATATGTTCACTTTATGAAAATCCATTGAGTTAAAAAAATCTGTGCACATTTTTGTAACTATGTCATGCGTCCTTAAAATATTGATGTTAAAAAACATAGTAGCAAAGGGATATCCAAAAGACATAATACAAAACCACCACATGATGAAGTGAGGGTCATCAGAAACTTAGGGAATTCAACAAAGTTCTGCAGAAAGAAATCAAGTGGTGTCCAAGCCACATGAAGAAGTCACGTGCATCCGCTCCAGTTGACAGCTGCCCCTGAGCTTTCAGCTGACAGCCTGCATCAATTACCACCTTATGAATGATTTGTTTTGAATTTCCAGCCCAACAGAGTCTTCAGATAACTACAATCCCAGCTGAGTCTGCTGCAACTCCATTAGAATCCCCAAGTGGGACCCACCTAACAAAAAGTGTTTCCAAAAATCCCAATTTACAAAGTCATGAGTAAAATTAAAAGGTTCTTTTGAAGAACTAAGTTCCAGAGTAATTTGTTACATAACTATAGTAACTTAAGAAGAGCACCCTCAGTCCTAGTAATAGGAATCTCATATAGAGAGAAGAAAGAAAACTAGAGATGAAATTATTTTTAAAATAAAAACAATGATATGATAACATTCCCCAGTTTTCAAAGGAAACAACAGTTGTTAAATTGAAAGGACATGATTGATAAGCAAGTTAAATGAAAACAGATGTGAAATTTATGTATATACTTGTGAAATTTCAGGCATCAGTGTTTCCACCCCTGGAGCAGTCAACTAAGCCAAGGGCCAGAGGGCAGAGCAAAGTCAGGTAGTTATCCCAATTCCCCTCTACTGAAAAGTAACTGGTTAATTTTTTAAAATATTTTATGGTGTAGACACACACATTCACATATCAGGTTACTATGTATTCGTTTAAAATTATGATTTAGCCCTATATTTCTTGACCTAGAAAAATGGTCAAAATGTTTATTGAGAGAAAAAAGCAGATTACAGAAGAGCCTATGAAAAAAATTGTCAGGGAATTTGCAAAAGAAAAGTCAACATTTGCTAGATAAGGTGATAAAACAAGGAGCAAATAGGCTTAGTGGTGAAAGAAAACAGTAGTGGTTAGGTGTGTGATAATTTTCTAGACTTGAACTGACAAGAAAGCATAGTGATAAGAAAAATGGACCAGATGGGTAAGTCAAGCCACTCCCCTATAACTACTTGTTGGAAACAAACATTAATTGGCTTAATTCTTCACACTCTTCAGGTATACATTAAGAATTCTAAATTTATTTTTTAAAGATGCAAATTATTTTATAACTATATACTATATTGAGTCAGAGATTAAACTGTTAATAGTACAAAAAGTTTCCTATTTTCTAATTTGTGCTGTTGAGTCTTTCTCTTGATAATAAGTTTCTGGGACACTCCATAATTTAAGTGAAACAAAAGAAAACAGAACAGAAATTAAAGGTTAAAAAAGCAAACAGATCAGGTGTTGTAATTTAAAATACTGTCTGATGTTTATAGTTTGTGAACTATATCAAAGTATGAGTATTGACCTCCCAACCTTATCTTTTTAATTAATTACTGCAGAAGCTCTCCTAACTGGCCACCATTTAATTTGTCTTATAAACTAACATTTTCCATTTCTTATGTAAAACCTAAATACAGATGCTCACAGAACACAAAATACTCTCCAACCCTAAACTACACTTTTGTATGCCTGAACACTTCCTCTTGCAGTTTAATTGTATGCCTAATAAGAGTTTATCATATGCAGTTCCAAACCAGTTTGTCTGTTGTATTTGTATTATGATTACATTACTCAAGGAAATATTACACATACACATGAAATACAAGTACAAAAATAAGGGAGGAAATCTAGAAGGATCCTGCTCTGAGATTGATTGTGCTCAACTTTCAGAGAAATAATAATTGGATACTAGATAGTGAGTTATGGGATTGATTTATTCAAGAAAGATGCCACAGACCTATCACCACTGAGTCCATACTCATAGAAAATGCCTTTCAAAATATAGGCAAATAAATTTGCCCTTCTGTGTTTCAAATTTAAGCCAAAGGATTTTTTTGTATGTTCATCAGCTAGATGTCTAGGTTACACTGGAGTTACAATCTACAAATTTCAGTCATTTCAAACAACAGTTTATCACACATTCTATATATATATTACAATATGCCTAGAAGAAGTAGACTTTAAATATTTATGGATATCTCTGATGAACACCTGTGTTGAGTTTAGCCAACTGCAAAATTACAGTGCACACAAGACTACCCTCACTTCTAAAACTGATTGCAATTCAGTAGGATGGAGAGTCCCCCAACCACCTTCAGGTTAAATAACTCACTAGAAGGACTCAAGTAATTTACTAAATGCTGTTATATTCACAGTTATCATTTACAGCAGGGAAAGGGTACAAGTTAATATAAGCCAAGGAAGAAGCACAGTGAAGAGTCCAAGAAAGGTAGCAAATGTGGAGTTTCTTCTATCCTCTCCCCAAGGAATCTTGAATGTAGTACTTTCCCAGCATTGATGCATGACAGTATGTACAGAGTATTGCCAGCCAGGAAGTATTTCCAACGCTGGACACCCAAGCCTTTAGTGTCCAGAGGTTTTATTGGGACTCTATCACATACCATCCATGTGGCTGTCCTTTAGTCTCCAGTCTCTCCTAGAGGCTCAGGCTGATACCTTTAGTCTTCAGTCCCTTCCTCAAGGAAGACAGACACTTCTATTAGGTAGGATGTCCCAGGAGACTAAAGATCACCTCCCAGCAGCCAAAGGCAAAGGCCAGACCTGTCTTTGAGTTAACTTAATTCTTCACTGCACAAAACCATATTATAATTTCATATTTGACTGGGTTAAGTGACCAAATATATGACCCAATTTCTTTGGATAAGAGGATTCCTGTTAAAATTAATTCATCCTAACTGACCTTTTAATATCAGCTGCTTATTGATTATCTCAACCATTTATGATTCACACAAAGTACACACAAAACATGCTTCTCTATCCTAGATGGGAAGGGTTGTTTGATAAAGGTAACTTCTGCACAGAAAGGAAAACTCTTCCAGGTAGCATCCTGTCTGGTAGATGTCTCTTGACCCTAAAAGCTGTGATTATCTTTGTTACAATTCTTACTTCTTGACTACAATTCAGAGAGCACATTACAGGGAAAGTAAAGTGATTCCTGAGTAAAAGTTATTTTAAAGATAATGCATTGAAAGAAGGAAGCTTTTAAATTGAGCATTGCATGAATCTGTGAAGAAGTAAATTAGAAGCCATAAAGAATTATGGTGGCTGGAAGCTCAGCATTCAAAATGTGAGCAATTACAGAGAGAAAAACTGAGACCTCTTTGCAATTCAAATAAAAGCCTTGATAAAAGCATAGCCAGATTGTCCACATGCCAATGAGTATATAGCTGTCATTTCTGTAGCAGTTCATAGGAATTAGGATTGGGGCATTTGGAGAAAGCTTCATAAACCATGTGTGACATGAGTATAGATTTTGAAAGAGATTTATAATTAAACGTACAGAAAGGAGGGAAAAAGACGTTCCAGACGAGGAGAGCATTACGATCCAAGACAAAGAGGTAAGTCGTGTCCAGGTATCTGTAAGAAATCTAATAGGCTTGGGTAAAAGGGAGAATCTTGCCTGGGGTTGGAGGGAGAAATAGCAGTTAGAGTTGGAAACAGTTACACAGGAACCCAATTGTGTAAGGTTAGCATAAAGTCTAGATTTTATCTATAAACTAAGGGAAACCCTGAAATTTGGGAAGATTAGGTGATGTGTGCAAAGAAGTATTTTAAAAATATTCTTTAAGCAGTAGTATAAGGGATAGATTGAAGTAGAGAAAGACTGCAAACCAGAAGATCACATGTTTTTCTCTTGGAAATGTTATTAGCTTCCACTCCTTATTTGCATGTTGCATAGATACATGTAGGAGAATTGAATTTCAAAGACATGATACTCTGGAATTCAAAAATGTAAATTTATTTTCTTCACCAAACTATTTTTATCATGTCTCCATCACACTCTTGGAGGCATATTTAATCCCAATTAGTGTTTATTCAGTCATTTCCATTGCAAAACTCAAAATCAGGATTCTCCTGCTCCCTTCATCTCCACAGAGCTAAGGCAGCCTGAAATATTAGCATAACATGGCTGGGAGAAGAGAAGGTGTATGTTTCATATTTAACCAGTGTCAGCTTTGATCCTTATAAGATGTAATCTTTGCTCATTGACACCTATCTTTACTGCCATCTACTGCTGAAGTCCCAGCTTCTTCATGGAGTCTGGCTCCTAGGGTCCATACACCACATTTATAGATGGTATCACCTCACCATTACCACGATGTCTTCTAGTTTTTACAGCTTTCTCAGTCTGAGCAATTGACAACTTCTGCATACTCTCCCATGCCATTTTGAGATGAAGGTGACACAGTTTGGGGGGTGGAGAAGTGGAGATAGCGGGTGTTGTCTCAGCATTACCCCCGATAAACATTCCCTGACCTGGGCATAATCTCAGCCTGGATTCTCCATCCTGACATACCAAGCTTGTGTGCAAATTTCTGTGTAAGGCTACTCCTTAGCAGGTGAAATACAGGCTCACTCTGTTCTCAAATATCTGCTAAACCCAACTAGGGTCTCTATCTCTTTTCCTCTAATTGGACTTAAGGAGTCCAATTGTCTCTTTCTAGCTGTTCACTTTATTGTCTTCCCTGAGCCATCAAAAATTATCTCCTTTATGATTATAAAATAGGCTCTTACAATATCATTCAATCTGTCCAACCATTTTTTTGATAGTATAAACTTTATTTTCTGAGAACTTCAGGCCTTTTGCAAATTCCCTTCAAACACTTTTCTCTATTGGTGAGACTTTTGCAGTTGAAGGTCTTGGAAGCAGACCAGAATGGCCAGGTAAGTAAATTCTGTAATTTGATCTCCAAGGGTTGAAAACTGGCTCCACAACTTACTATCAGTATGAAGTGATGCAAATTACATTAACTTGTCATTATAAAATGTAAGTTATAATTACCTACATTCGCTGGAATTTTATGAAGATTAACTCATTTAAGCATGTAAAAATCTTAAACCAGCATGTGGCACATACTATGTATTCAATAAAATTGAGTCATCTTTTTTTTTTTTTTCAGAGTATTGCATCAACTGTGGGTTTTTCAAAACTCTCTACATCAGAGCTTCTCAACCTCAGCACTACTGTCATTTAGGGTCAGATAGTTATTTGTTGTAGGAAGCTGCACTGTGCATTGTAGGGTGTTTAAAAACCTCCCTGGTCTTGACCTAGTAGGTTTCCTAGTGTGACAACCAAATAAATCTTTAGACCTTCCCAAACATCCCCAGAGGTGGGCAAACTCACCCTAGACTGAGAACCACTGCATTAAATGGAAGTCAAAAGCCAGAACTATGAATCATGCAAATATGAATGCTAGCAGAGGTGTCACAAGAGATACAAGGCACATTTATAAACCTGTGTTTTAGAATTCAAGAAGAAGTCAGAGGATCTGAAGACTAAAAGATGAAGCTTATATATTTCTTATGAAGTATCCCCTTCAGATTACAGTTCATACCTGAAAACTGAGATTTGAAAACTGGAAACTTGATGTTCTTTATTACAATTTTATACTATTTATTTAAGTCAAGAATATTATAATCATGTAGGCAAACAAAATAACTAGGCTATACAACCTTTTAATTCTGAGGTGGAGTTAAAAGATGGCCCAACCATAATTGGAGAAGTGAAATGGTCACATGATGAATTATCCACTACAAACAAATCCCATATAGAAACAAAAACTATAAATTAGAAAGTAACCAAAACCCAGCCCTGGAGTGTCACTGCACAATGTTAAGTTTCCAATCTTACTTGGTGCTGATTATCCTTAAACCAGGTGATATATGTACATTTTGAGTAGAGATCCTGTGAGGAAGCCAGTTGCAGGTGCCAGAAAAGATGTCTGCATATTTCAACAAATAGGAATGTTTTTAAAAATTAGATGCAAAGCTATGTTGTGCCCTTTTTTCACCAAAAGGATGGACAAAAAGCAAATGAGGAGGAATAAGGACATGTCCATATTTACTAAGGAGGTAGAGAGAGAAGTCACAAAGAAATTCTCCTCCTCAATCTTCCAAACAAGGAGATTAATTAGGAAAAGATAAAGAATTTCTGTTTGTTTTACTTCACTGAATTTCAGAGGCTTTTTCCAATTCATTGTACAATAAATCTAGAAAGACAGTAGAGAGAAGTTGGATCCAGAAATAATCCGTATATTGGAGAAAGTTCAAACAAGTCTCTTCAATCATCAGACGTATGATGTATGAGTGAGTGTCTCGTATAAGAGACTACAAGCCGTGGTATAGACTGTGGTAAGCTAACTGATGCATGTACATCTAAAGGAGGCAACCACTACTCAGCTCCAACACTTTGCTGCTTTGTTGCAATACTTTATGAGTATCTCTAGATACTCAAAGTGTCTTAAGAGAAGCTGGAAATCTAGATTTCCATTTAAATTCTCCAACATTTTTTAATGATAGCAACATGTATATCTTTTTACAATATCTTAAGGACCAGGACTTCCCTGGTGGTTCAGTGGTTAAGAATCTGCCTTCCAATGAAGGGGACATGGGTTCAAGCCCTGGCTGGAGAATTAAGATCCCACATGCCACAGGGCAACTAAGCCCATGCACCCTAGAGCCCAGGCGCCACAGCTAGAGAGAAACCCGCGCATTGCAGTAAAATATCCCGCATACCACAACAAAGACCTGATGCAGCCAAATAAATAAATAAGATATTAAAAAAAAAAGATATCATAAGAACCAAGATAGCGAGAGCCAAATAAAACATGCCTGCAGACCAGATAGGCCTGTGGGTCATGAGTTCACAACCTCTGCTGCATGTGCTAAATAACCTCAAAGTCAACTAGCATTTTCTTATAAAGAATTAGTTATAAAATTCTACTTCTTTTCCACCTTTCAAATGTAACATAAAAACTTCTAGATATGCTTAAATATAACATTTTTTACTAATAAACTGGGATGTGCCCCTACCCTTCAATTATGAGTAAGGAATAGACATGTAAGAAAGTTATTTAAATAAATAAACAAGTAGATTTTCTTGCCAAATAAATAATTTTTAAAAGTTTCATCTATTTCTTCAAGTCAGGATATATAAGATTGTTTTTAGCTGCAAATAAAAATAACTAAGCAAACAAAATTAGTTTATATGAGACTTTCTCCTTCTGGCCAAGACGGGGTAACAAGAATGGCATTTTCCACCTTACCTGAAAAAATTTTAAAAATAGACAAATTATATGAAAGAGTGTTTT
>NW_020172108.1:862615-881653 GCF_003031525.2 Neophocaena asiaeorientalis asiaeorientalis
ACCGCAGACAATAGTCAAAGACAGGTACATAGAAACTTTTGGGGTAGTAGATATGTCCATTATATTGATTATGTGATTTCAAAAATATGTAGAGATGTCAAAACTTGTCAAACTGCACACCTTAAAGTACAATTTATTGTATGTCAATTATACCTTAAAAACTGGTGTAACATTTTTATACATAATAAGGTAAATTTATTATCTCATGTTATAAGATGTCCCAAAATAGATCATCAGTTAAATCAGTATTCTAATATCAAGATTGCTCTTGATAACTGTAAGCTTCACTTCTCATTGTATTAGAATGACCACAGTACCTCCAGGCATTGTGTCCCTATACCACAAAGTCCAATGCAAAGAAAAAAGGGGACATATGCTGTCCTAAGTATCTTTTTAAAAGTAAAGATTACTTTCCTAAGAAACTTATCCTCACCTGTGATGGATCAGGATTTTATGACATGAAATTCTAACAAAGACAATGGAAATATATATTGGTTTAGCATATATACTTCACTCCCTAAAATATATGGATCCCCCATATCTGAATAAAATCGGGGTTCTTATAACAAGGAAGGTGAATGTAAATGTCTTTGAGGAGGCCTGTCCCATCAGTGACTGCCTTAGTCATTAAGTGGCTCTTCAGTTAGGATTATTTCATCAGCTCCTTGGTGGGACTAAAAGAATTCCTTGTTGCTAATGAAAGATATATTTATTTTGAAACTCTGGGGGGAAATCTTGGGGTGGAACAGCCTTTGAAAACTCTTATTTATTCAAAATTATTTTAGTGGGATATAATGAATTTTAAGTAGCTTTTTTTCACACTTAAAGATGAATCAGTGCTTATACTATTTGCATATCCCCTGATGTCTAAAATTAATTAGAATTGTGTGATGCTTTAAAATATAAACAGACAATTACCTGAGGTACGTGAAAATGGAGCCAATGACAATTCACTTTTGGAATATTCTTTTAGGCATTGGATGCATCTGTCAGGCCAAAGTTCATAGTCAGGACAGATACAAAGAAGGTTAAGGTATGTTTTGGAAGGGATACATAAAACTACAAAAATTCCCCATTGAGAAAACTTGAAGAAAAAAAACAAGAAGGTTTGTCAGACAAATATTTAGAAAGCAAATAAATTCCAAAAATGGAAGATCTGAGAATTATTAACAATAATGATGGATGCCCTATCAAATCTGGGAACATTTCCCAGTTTTGGCACAAATCCTAGATTAGAAGCGGAGCAAATCTTTAATCCAGCTCATATGTCTGACATCAACAGAGCAGAAGACTAATACTACAAAGTCTCTGTGCTAAACCGAGTGGGCAGAGCCAGGAAGTTGGTATGTTACCAACTTCTGAAGACTAGGGTCATATCCATCATGTTAACTCATTCATTCCCTGTATGGGACAAATAACATGGAAGATTCAGAAATCATCAGGTGACAAAAGGATCTAAAAAGACAGTACAAACTTCCAGTTATAAAATAAATAACAGAGATGAATTTTACAGCACAGGGAATATAGTCGATAATTTTGTAATAACTTTATATGGTGATGGTTGGTAACTAAATTTATCATGGTGATCATTTCATAATGTATAAGAATATCAAATCACTATGTTGTACACCAGAAACTAATATAATATTGTAAGTCAACTAACTTCAATAAAAAAGTAGCTTACCTAAAATAAATAAATAAAATCTAAAAATAGAATAAAAAGACCAATGTCAACACCTCTTCTATGTTAACAGATATGAAAACTTGACCAGGCCCCCCTGACTCCCTCTTCCCAAAGTAATAAATACTGAGGTATGGGGCTGGAGAACAAGATGACATACTACATGTCATTTTGACCACAGTAACCCCAACAAGTGGGTTTCTTTACTTTTGTACTCTTTTACTGTATAAAATAAAAACTGCTCTTTTAATTCCCAAAATGAAGGTGTTGAATTAGAAAAGATATATCTGGATGAATGCTCTGATTCTGTACCTCTTTTTGCACTGCATTCTTCTTCATGCTATGTGATTGAGTGTCTATCTTTTCAGGGCATGTTAATTGGCCTGACAGATGAGGCTGCAGGTGGAGGTGAGTGGGTAATACACAGTGCCTATTGTGTAGAGATTTCCTTTTCAGATTTATTGCTACTCTATCCCCTTAAAAGAACTATAGTATTTCCAAACTTTAAGCAGTTTGGATGGAGAGACATTGATTTAATATGTCCTTCAAAAGTTTAAGTACTTTAATTTGCTTATTAATCACTATACAGCACTCTGAAAACACCATGAGGACAGGAACCAGTAACTCTTTGATGATTAGAGATGAAATTATTTGCATTCCTAGATTCCCTATGTTGCTATCCTCAAGACACTTTCTAGTTTCCTGGTCAGAGGGTACAAATTCTTCTTTATATTCCAGTATTTCTCCTGCACAATTCTCATGTCTTCAAAATGTCTTCTGTCAAATGCAGACGTTATTGAAATGACTTATCAAGTGGGGCAGGAAAGGGGAGCTAGCATCTCAATGCTCATGCCTGGCTAACAAGAGTGTGCACATCAATTCCATCCACCTCTTTAATAATATAATTCACAATATCCCCTCCCCTCATGCTTTACCCCACGCTCTCCGTCTTGAGTTCACTGTTTCCGAAGAGAAGTCTATGTATCTCTCATCCATTCATCCTTCATCCTCTTCAAACGTCTTCCCTCTCTTACATATATGTGTTTGTGAAAATATGCCCTCAAATAATTCCTTGAATCTCATTCTTTATTTAAATGTTTATTGGAGTATAGTTGCTTTACAAGGTTGTGTTAGTTTCTACTGTGCAGCAAAGTGAATCAGCTATATGTATACATATATCCCCTCTCTTTTGGATTTCCTTCTCATTTAGGTCACCACAGAGCATTGAGGAGAGTTCCCTGTGCCATACAGTAGGTGCTCAATTTATATCTACTTTATACATAGTATCAATAGTATATATACGTCAATCCCAATCTCCCAATTCATCCCACTCCTGCCCCTTGGTATCCATATTTTTGTTCCCTATGCCTGTGTCTCTATTTCTGCTTTGTACATAAGATCGTTTATACCAATTTTTTCAGTTTCCACATATATGCGTTAATATACGATATTTGTTTTTCTCTTTCTGACTTACTTCACTCTGTATGACAGTCTCTAGGTCCATCCATGTCTCTACAAAAGACCCAATTTTGTTTCTTTTTATGGCTGAGTAATATTCCACTGTATATATGTACCACATCTTTATCCATTCATCTTTCAATGGACATTTAGGTTGCTTCCATAACCTGGCTATTGTAAATAGTGCTGCAATGAATATTGGGGTGCATGTGTCTTTTTGAATTATGGCTTTCTCTGGGTATATGTCCAGTAGTGGGATTGCTGAGTCATATGGTAGTTCTATTTTTAGTTTTATAAGGAACCTCCATACTGTTCTCCATAGTGACTGTATCAATTTACATTCCCACCAACAGTGCAAGAGGGTCCCCTTTTCTCCACACTCTCTCCAGCATTTGTTGTTTGTAGATTTTCTGATAGTACCCTTTCTAACTGGTGTGAGGTGATACCTCATTGTAGTTTTGATTTGCATTTCTCTAACAATTAGTGATGTTGAACATTTTTCATGTGCCTCTTGGCCATCTGTATGTCTTCTTTGAAGAAATGTCTATTTAGGTCTTCCACCCATTTTTTGATTGGTTTGTTTGTTTTTTGATATTGAGCTGTTTGTATATTTTGGAGATTAATCCTCGCCCATTGAGTTGTTTGCAAATATTTTCTCCCATTCTGAAGGTTGTCTTTTTGTCTTGTTTGTGGGTTCCTTTGCTGTGCAAAAGCTTTTAAGTTTCATTAGGTCCCATTTGTTTATTTTTGTTTTTATTTCCATTTCTCTAGGAGGTGGGTCAAAAAAGACCTTGCTGTGGTTTATGTCAAAGTGTGTTCTGCCTATGTTGTCCTCTAAGAGTTTTACAGTGTCTGGCCTTACATTTAGGTCTTTAATCCATTTTGAGTTTATTTTTGTATATGGTGTTAGGGAGTGTTCTAATTTCATTCTTTTACATGTAGCTGTCCAGTTTTCCCAGCACCACTTATTGAAGAGGCTGTCTTTTCTCCATTGTATATTCTGGCCTCCTTTTTCATAGATTAGTTGATGATAGGAGTGCGGGCTTATCTCTGGGCTTTCTATGCTGTTCCACTGACCTATATTTCTGGTTTTGTGCCAGTAGCATACTGTCTTGATTACTGTAGCTTTGTAAGAACATGCTATACGTATAATGCATGGATATTTATTATTAAAAAATAAACATTTAAGAAATTCTAGGTATTCTACAAGACTACATGTAACTCTGCGTAATTAAAATTTTAACTAGTAACTTGTTTGGGAATTCACTGTTAAATCAGCTGGGACTGCATTCATTCTCCAGATATCCTCATCCCCATTGTTCATTGCTCATTATAAATGACCATCAACATAACTTTCAGTGGGATACTCATCAAGCCAGCTCTGCTCCAGTTGTTTAAAAATTGTGAATAATAAATTAAATTAAAAATAAATAATGAAAGGCAAAAAACTGAAATATTTCAGTTGCACACATCTTCAGCATTAAATTCATCCTAAAGATAAGTGTGATGCTATAAATCAATCCACAGTGCTAATCAAGCTCTAACTACTCCTAGAAACTACAACATTACAATCTTTCTTTTACATTTATTCTATAAGAGAGCAGGAGTAGGTGAGAACTCACTGTTTATTTGTGCATAAGATAGTTTCTATAAAGTTATGTAAGATAGTTTTTGTTACTATTCTTATGAAAGCATAGGAAAATGAAAAAGAAGAACCTTCTCCTGAAGACAATATACATTTGAGGGCCTACTGTGTATCATAAATAATGTTTTACATATATTTTATATATGTATATGTACATACATATATATGTATATGTGTATTACATTATATATATTTACTTATGGTAATCTTTAATCTTCATAAGAAGACTGAAAGATAAGTAATATGCCCATTTTACAACTAGCAACCTGAAGCTTGGCAAGCTTAAGTAACCTACTCAAGTTCACATAAGCAGGAGTAGTAGAAGGATGCTTTCTGACTCTGGTCTGTCTCTTTCAAAGCCTACATGCTTTTTACTATATCATGGAAGAAGACATGATCTCTGGTGAAATTTATCAAGTGAAGATCATTTAAACATCTGCCCTACTAAAGTCATTCCACTGGAATTTGCCCAAATCCTGAGGTGACTCAGACCCTGGGGGTATTCAAAAGATTTTAGCTTTCTGCCAAGTACATCTGAGTTAGAAACAACAAGCAAACAAAGGAAGAAACATCCTCAAGTATTGGGATTTATAGTGTCTGGCCTTACATTTAGGTCTTTAATCCATTTTGAGTTTATTTTTGTATATGGTGTTAGGGAGTGTTCTAATTTCATTCTTTTACATGTAGCTGTCCAGTTTTCCCAGCACCACTTATTGAAGAGGCTGCAAAAATATCTAACAGCTCTAAGAATGGGTTAACCTGACTGCACATCAGACTGTATGATACAAGTTATTTACAAAAAGAAGTAGCCTAAACTTCAAATAAAAGAAGGAACATCGCCATTATTAGATGCAAGTAGATATGATCCAAAATGATGTTTTTCCTTGCGAAAGAGAAGCTTAGCAACCTCTGCAGCCTCCTGGGTGTTTACCCACAATATGTTGGGGGAGGTAGGAAATTAACTAAATGTAAAACTCTATAAATCATCTTCCCCCAAATGACAAGCAGGAAAGCTAATTTACTCTATTTTTCTGCCAACGTAGAATGACCATCAACAACAAAATATCAAGTAGTACAAAAAAACTCCGAAAGAAAGATATCGTACAACATAGTTGCACTAAAGCCATAAGAAAAGCAACCATGATCAATGCAAAGAGATAATTAAAGCATTCTTTCAAATCATCATTAGTGACAGCTAAAACAACCTAGCTTCATTAGTAAACCACGAGGTATAGTCCAACTAATGGAACCCACTGGCAGCCTCAATAAATATTCCATTTCTGGGATCTTCTGGAGAGAAAACAGCTTAAGGACAGAGGAGGGGGAGAAATGCTTAATTAATGTCCTCTAAAGACCCTTGCTGCTTATAAAATTATAGATCAGTCTCTCATGTTTTGCTTAGGAGTCTCAGACAATGGAAGTAAACGGGAGAAAATATTCTTTCAAAGACACATCACTATTGTTGATTTTAAGCAACAGATCATAAAAGCAATCTGAACCACTGCAATTTTTTCCAAATGCATAAAAAACATCAGAGCTAATCAACTATCATATTGTCAAGCTCAATCATACACAATCCTATATTCACTATTTTAGCACTTCTCTTGTTATTTCAAACATTTACTTTGAAGTTAAAAAAGGGATAATATCCTTTTAAAGGGTGCTTAATGTATGGGTCTTTTAACAGAAGGGCATTTGCAAAAGAAGAAAAAGCATGAGGCATGATGAAGGTGAAATAACTGACTCACAGTCTCTTATCAAGTAGAGTTTTTAGTAGAAGAAAAGTTTTAAATTAAAGTTACAGTGACATAGTTCAGATTAGAAGGGCCTCCCTTACATCTCAAGTTCATTTCTCTTCTGAATCATCCAAAAAGATTTAAATCTAGTGTATATTCATCTTATGTTATGGTCTTCCAGAAAAGACATAAAATAAAGCACTGCAATTAGTCTGAAAAATATGACAATCTCAATATCATTAAATATAAATGAGAATGAAAACCAGGCAGCATATGGCAAAACAAAAAGCTTTTCTAAAGTCAAAAAGTCAACAAAAAGGTAGGAATTCATATTCTCACATGGTCAGACATTAATTAATTTACTGATTTTAATACCTCTGGGAATATCCATTCTAGATTGAAATAGATCTGTGCTATTCACCCATCAAGAATAGATGTACATCTTATTCTTTTTAGGTTTCCACTGATTCTGATTTACACATGTTTAGTGAATAAAAAGTGTTGCAAAAGAATTTTTTCTAATACATAAAATGTTCTGAAATCCCTGATATCTAGCAAGCTAGATAGCTCAGAAATCTGCTCCTGTATTTAGCAAACATAAAACATATGGTCTGTGATTTTTCTTCTACATACTTTGGAACAAAAGATTTTAAAGAACGTAGCTTAAATAAATTCTCTAAAATCACATTTTAAGTGATTCAGAAATTTGTGAAAAATAACCCAAATCTAACTGGTTTCAGATTTAATTTTAAATTAAAGAGTTTCATCAGACATAGAATAATCTCACATTAAACTTTTCAATCCTGATTAAAGTTGGCCAAACCTACGGACATAAAACCAAGAATTTACATTCAGTTTTAGTTGGCTTCCAGTACTATTAGATTTAAACTTCATAGTAAGGTTGTGCAGTAGACGTATTCTTTTTCTGTTGCTGTGTGACAAATTACCACAAATTCAGTATCCTACAATAATCTGCTTATTATCTCACAGTTTGAGAAGACTGGGAATGGTTATAATTAGATTCTTTGCTCAGGGTCTTGCCAGGCTGAAACCACGTGATGAGTGGAGCCGTGGGCTCATCCAGGCCTCAGGATCCTCTTCCAAACTTATTTAAGTTTTGTCCAGCCTTTCGTTCCATACAGTTGTAGGACCAAGGTTCCTGCTACCTTGCTGGATGTCAACTTGGGACTGCTCTCAACTCCTGGAGACTACTCGCTATTACCTACCACATGGCCTTTTCCAAAACATAGAAATTTGCTCCTTCAAGGGTAGCATAAGAATCTCCCTCACTTTGAATCTCTTTACCTCTTTTAAGGGTTCACCTGATTAGCTCAGGTTCATCCCAATAATCTCCCTTTTGGTTAACTCAAAGTCAACTGATTAGGGAGCTTAATTATATCTGCAAATCTCCTTCTGCCTTATAACGTAACATAATCATGGGAGTGATATGCCATCATATCCACAAGTCTTACCGATAGCAAAGGAGAAAAATTTTACAGAATGTGTGCACAGGGGTGGGAACATTAGAATTCTGTTACCATAGACGCTTGTAAGAATAACACTACCATAAAATGCTACTTTATATTTTGAAAAGTTAGACGTTTTGTTTTTTTGAAGTAATAGGGTTATTTCAATAGGATTTATTTATATACACAAGCAGTGTAAAATGTTACAATCCATTACCACAAGCCTCTGGATGTCTTATAATGTGGTGAAGCTCTGAGGTATTCCTGCTATGGAAATATGGTCATTCTCTCCCAAATGTAAGCATACTACTCAACCAGGAAAAAAGAAATCAATTTTGATTAGGTTAGCCTCTCCACAGTGTAGCTCAACCACAGATTCTAAGGCTGTACACTCAAAATATCTCGATCTTGTGGTAGTCTGAGACAGATTACGGAAACTGTTAATAGGCTTAGTCCATTATGAAGTGGAAACTGGAATTCATAACACTCCTATAGATATGGTATCTGGTATGTGGTCCACTGCATCCTGAGCACTGCAATGGCTACTCATTTCCATGACTCCTTTACACTTGCCTAGTCAATATAACTGGATTTCTGGCACATTTCTTCAGTAGGACCTATGTCCTGCCTTTGAACAAGCTTGTTGGTGTGAACCTCTGACCACATGTCTCAGATTCTGCCAGGCCCTGCCATGGAGAACTGGGCATTCTCCTCCATGTCTTTGGTTGCTGGCCACAGACTGCTCCCGGGAGGTAGAATAAATAGGATCTAACTTCAAGTATCACCTCTTCTCTGGATTTCTGTTAACTTGTCCTCTTGGAATTGAACTTTCTTAGATGAAAATACCAATCAGAATAGCAAAAATAGTTGTGACTGATTTAGTGTCTACCATATGCCAGGCCTCAGATGGATATTTTACATTTATATAAGTCTTTCAACAATTTTTGCAGAATTATTAACTCCATTTTACTTATAAAAAGACTGTAGCTCAAAGAGATTTTGTAACTTACACTAGGCCACCTACTTGGTAGACATCAAAACTGGGATTAAAACCAAGGTCTAGTTACTACTAAACCCCATGTTTTTTCCTCTTTAATTAGAAGAAATATTTTTTGCCTCAGCTAAGCTACTTGTGAGGCTAAAAGAAAGTCTTATTAATAACTACAATTAATAAAAATTAGTTCAATTAATAACTATTACAATAATAATCAAAAACATAGCTGTAAGACAGACCTGTGCTAGGCCCATCAAAAGTACAATTTCTTTAACTTTAGCTAGAATACCCTATCCATTCTAGACCCTGATTCTACAGTTAGTTGCCACTTAGTAGCCAATCTAACAACTGGGGTGACTGCCCAAAGTGGGTTTCAGCTTTCTCTCTTTCCCCATTGATCAATGATACGTGGGTCACTGATGAATATAGATGCAAAAATCCTCAACAAAACACTAGCAAACAGAATCCAATAGCACATTAAAAGGATCATATACCATGATCAAGTGGGATTTATCCCAGGAATGCAAAGATTCTTCAATATATGCAAATCAACCAATGTGATACACCATATTAACAAATTAAGGAACAAAAACCATATTATCATCTCAATAATGCAGAACAAGCTTTTTACAAAATTCAACACCCATTTATGATAAAAATTCTCCAGAAAGTGGGTATAGAGTAAACCTACCTCAACATAATATAGGCCATATACAACAAACCCACAGCAAACATCATTCTCAATGGTGAAAAACTGAAAGCATTTCCTCTAAGATCAGGAACAAAATAAGGATGTCCACTCTAACCACTATTATTCAACATAATTTTGGAAGTCCTGGCCATGGCAATCAGAGGAGAAAAAGAAATGAAAATAATACAAACTGGAAAAGAAGTAAAACTGTCACAGTTTGCAGATGACATGATACTATACATAGAAAATCCTAAAGATGCCACCAGAAAACTACTAGAGTTAATAAATGAATTTGGTAAAGTTGCAGGATACAAAATTAATGCAAGGAAATCTCTTGCATTCCTATACACTAACAACAAAAGTTCAGAAAGAGAAATTAGAGAAACAATACCATTCACCATTGCAAGAGAAAGAATAAAATATCTAGGAATAAACCTAGTTAAGGAGGTAAAAGACCTATACTCAGAAAACTATGACACTGATGAAAGAAATCAAAGATGACACAAACAGATAGAGAGATATACCATGATCCTGGATTGGAAGACTCAATATTGTGAAAATGACTATACTACCCAAAGCAATCTACAGATTCAACGCAATCCCTACCAAATTACCAATGTCATTTTTCACAGAACTAGAACAAAAAAATCTTAAAATTTGTATGGAGATACAAAAGACCCTGAATACTCAAAGCAATCTTGAGAAAAGAAAAGCAGAGCTGGAGGAATCAGGCTCCTTTGCTTCAGACTGTACTGCAAAGCTACAGTAATCAAGACAATATGGTACTGGTACAAAAACAGAAATATAGATCAATGGAACTGGATAGAAAGCCCAGAGGTAAAAAAAAAAACCATGCATCTATGGTCACCTAATCTTTGACAAAGGAGGCTAGAATATACAATGGAGAAAAGATAGCCTCTTCAATAAGTGGTGCTGGGAAAACTGGACAGCTACATGTAAAAGAATGAAATTAGAACAATCCTTAACACCATACACAAAAATAAACTCAAAATGGACTAAAGACCTAAATGTAAGATTGGACACTATAAAACTCTTAGAGGAAAACATAGGAAGAACACTCTTTGACATAAACCACAGCAAAGTCTTTTTTAACCCACCTCCTACAGTAATGAGAATAAAAACAAAAATAAACAAATGGGACCTAATGAAACTTAAAAGCTCTTGCACAGAAAAGGAAACCATAAACAAGATGAATAAACAACCTTCAGAATGGGAGAAAACATTTGCAAACAAATTAACAGACAAGGGATTAATCTCCAAAGTATACAAACAGCTCATGCAGCTCAGTATCAAAAAAACAAACAATCCAATCAAAAAACGGGTGAAAGACCTCAAGAGACATTTCTCCAAAAAAGACATACAGATGGCCAAGAGCTCATGAAAAGATGTTCATTATTAATTATTAGAGAAAGGCAAATCAAAACTACAATGAGGCATCACCTCATACTGGTCAGAATGGCCATCATCAACGAAGCAGTCTCATAGCACAGTGAGATCAGCTCGGTGCTTTGTGACCGCCTAGAGAGGTGGGATAGGGAGTGGGCGAGGGAGACGCAAGAGGGAAGAGATATGGGAACATATGTATATGTATAACTGATTCACTTTGTTATAAAGCAGAAACTAACACACCATTGTAAAGCAATTATACTCCAATAATGATGTTAAAAAAGAAAAAGAAGTTATAGGTGAATAAGTAGGACCAAAGAACTTTATCAATATCTAGAATCTTATTCTGTCTCCATTTGGTTTCAAACAAAGATGTGATACATATATACAATGGAATAGTATTCAGCCATAAAAAGGAATGAAATTGGGTCTTTGTAGAGATATGGATGGACCTAGAGACTGTCATACAGAGTGAAGTTAGTCATGAAGAAAAAAACAAATATCATATATTAACACATGCATGTGGAATCTAGAAAAGTGGTACAGATGAACCTGTTTGCAAGGCAGAAGTAGAAACACAGACCTAGAGAACAAATGTACGGACACCAAGGAGGGAAGGTGGGGCAGGTGGTGGCATGAACTGTGAGATTGGACTTGACATATATACACTAATATGTATAAAATAGATAACTAATGAGAGCCTGCTGTATAGCACAGGGAACTCTACTCAATGCTCTGTGGTGATCCAAAAGGGAAGGAAACCCAAAAAAGAGGGGATATATGTATTTTTAAAAAATGATAAATGAGTCATAGCATGCCTCAAGGGTATGCTTACCAAGCTATTTCATGTGAGTCCAACAAAAAGACACAAGTTTGAACTTCCTCGTTGAAAAGCCTGGCAAATCAGTTTCATATTTGTTAATATGTTTACATGTAGCTCCTCTTCTCTAATCATTAACAATATTTCTCAACTGCATCTTAGAGGAAGCTACAGAGTAACTGATATTTTCTCAATGAAATCTAATGACTAGTTTCTAGCACAGTGATTAACACAAAAGTGGTCTTTAAAATGTCTATGGAATGACAAGCATGGACATATACACAAATGTAATATTTTTGAATATACAGATGAAGGCACACACATGTAGATGTGTTTTATTTCTGACAAATTTTAAAATAATTTTTATATATTTTATTGAAGTATAGTTAATTTACAATGTTGTATTAGTTTCTGGTATACAGCAAAGTGATTCAGTTATACTTGCATATATTCTTTTTCATATTCTTTTCCATTATAGTTTATTAGAAGATATTGAGTAGAGTTCCCTGTGCTATACAGTAGGACCTTGTTGTTTATTTTATATATAGTAGTTTGTATCTGCTAATTCCAGACTCCTAATTATCCCTCCATTCACCCTTTCCCCTTTGGTAACCGTAAGTTTGTTTTCTATGTCTGTGAGTCTGCTTCTGTTTTGTAAGTAAGCTCATTTGTATCATTCTTAGATTCCACATATAAGTGATATAATTTGTTTTCCTTTGTCTGACTTACTTTACTTAGTATGATAATCTCTAGGTCCATCCATGTTGCTGCAAATGGCACTATTTCATTCTTTTTATGGCTGCGTAATATTACATTGTATATATGTACCACGTCTTCTTTATCCATTCATCTGTCGATGGACATTTATGTTGTACCCATGTCTTGACTACTGTGATTAGTGCTGCTGTGAACATTGGGGTGCATGTATTTTTCTGAATTAGAGTTTTCTTTGGATATAGGCCAGGGAGTGAGAATTGCTGGATCATATGGTAACTCTATTTTTAGTTTTATAAGGAACCTTCATACTGCTCTCCATAATGGCTGCACCAATTTACATTCCAACCAACAGTGTAAGAGAGTTCCCTTTTCTCCACACCCTCTCCAGCATTTATTATTTATTTTAATGATGGCCATTCTGACTGGTGTGAAGTGATATCTCATTGTGGTTTTGATTTTCATTTCTCTAATAATTAGAGATGTTGAGCATCTTTTCCTGTGCCTGTTAGCCGTCTATGTGTCTTCTTTGGAGAAATGTCTATTTAGTTTTCTACCCATTTTTTAATTGGATTGTTTACATGTAGATGGCTTTTACACAGGACCTCTTATATCTGGATACATATGTAACATATATCTCTTTATATTTCATTTTAAGAATTCTTTTCTAAATTTATGTTTTATTGAAGTATAGTTGATTTACAGTGTTGTGTTAGGAGAATCCTGCATTATTTAATAAAAGCCTCATGAGTTGAGGCTATGATATAACAGTACACAATGTTCAGTATGTAGTAAGAACACAATAAAGAATACAAATAAACTGATTTCAACTAACATGACATCCCAGAGTCTACAGGTTTCTTCAAAGCCCATACTAATATCCACAATTAATTTTCACTTTCTTTTCCATTAAATAATTTTCCAAAGGTATTCTATAGATACCTAATCTTTTGAGATTCCTTCAAAAGAAGTGTTATGTTTAATTTAGGGAATTCTCATTCAATTCTTTAAACTTTTCAAACTTATGTTGAGGATAAATACAAATGACCCTGGAATACTGCTTATTGATCTGGCATTACCTTCCACAGAAAGCAAGAATAAGGCAATCAAGTTGTCTTTATAAACTCTGACCTGAAAATATAAATTTCCATATAATTTCTCACCATATTATTATAGTAAAGGCTTAGTTAATATTCTCCTATGAAAAGATAATCTATATTCAAATAAATTTGGGATACACTTATACTTTCCATTTCCTTTGCAATTTTTTTTTAAAAACAATGATGATGACAGCTTTTTTAAAATTTATTTTATTTATTTATTTGGCTGAGCCGGGTCTTTGTTGTGGCACGTGTACTCCTTAGTTGTAGCATGCATGTGGGATCTAGTTTCCTGACCAGGGATCAAACCCGGCCCCCCTGCATTGGGAGCACAGAGTCTTAACCACTGCACCACCAGGGAAGTCCCTGATACTTTCCATTTCCTATCTCAATACACATTATCATCTTAAAGATTAGAGTGTGTAGCCATGTCTCTCACTGTGAACAAGGAAAGCTACAGTCAAAGAAACGCACAGATACATACAAAAATAAAAGAGCTCCTCCTAGCTAACCCCTAAGGAGGGAGGGTGGGCCATAGACTCATAGATTGAGTGAGGAGCAAGGTACTATACCAAAGACTCCCTTATGGTGAAGTGTGGGTAATCACATAAATTAGGGATATTTCCCAGCTCCCCTGGGGACTGACATCCTCAAGTAGAACACTTTAATATGGATCCTCACTCTCTGGAGGTAAAGATAGAACCAGAAACCCTGCATGGGCCTTTCCAGTTCTCTAAAAGGATAACGGGAACAATCTAGCAGAGTGGCCAGGGTAAGATAAATAGTCAACATCAGAGTTAGGACAATGTGGAGAAGTGTGCTTTTTAGCATAATGCTGAAGGAGAAATTTTGTGTCAACCAGTAGTGACAGTGATGAAGCAAACATACGTTGGTAAAGGACAAATTGACTGGGCCAGAGCTTCTAGGTGTTCATTGGCATGCACGTTGCAGAAGCTCAAGAAGAACTTCGGCCAGCAAACCCAGCAGCCAAGAGGTGAGAATTCCCAAGGCAAAGTGGTAATGAGAAGTCATCAGAAAGATAAATAAGAAGCTTACACTGGAAACTTTTGGGCTTAACCACAATTTGTCATTTGGGAAAAACATATACCCATGGTACTGAAACTATTTAGAACAGAAAGAGATCAATATTCTTCTCTCTTTTTTTTTTTCTCCAGCATCCACCTAAAGGAAGGACTTATTAAAAAGCATAAGATATGCTTTCCATGTCTGACACTGGGACTCACTTACATAAGACATGAATTGGCTTTCCAAAAGTGGAACCACTTATTTAAAACAGAAAAGCATCAGAGCAGGATTTCTGATCCTCAGCAGCACATTGGTCATTTTGGGCCAGATAATTCTTTGCTTTAGATGGATATTCTGTACATGACAGGATGTTTAGCAATATTCCTGGTTCTACCAACTAGATACTAGTAGCACCTCATAATGACAAATTAAAGACATATACATACATATTTCCAGACATTCCAAATGTCCCTAAAATTTCTGGTCACCAATTCTACCAAATGTGTGTGTATGGGAGGCGCGGTCTCCACTTCAACAAGCAATTCTCGAACACCAGTAGGATGTCTGAAAATTCAACTCAATTCTGACACTACCTACCCAGGAAAAGCATCAAATTCCTACAAGACAACCCCTTACCCCATTTTAGCCAGCAGTCACAAGCCTAGGTTGTTAATTGTACTTCTGGACCAACTGGCTATAAAATCAGAGATTCAAACAACCCCTTCCCTGGAATCGATTAATTTGCTAGAGTGGCTCACAAAACTCAGAGAAACATTTTACTTACTAGATCACCAGTTTATTATAAATAAATGACACTCAGGCACAGCCAGATGGAAGAGATGAAGAGAGCAAGGCATGAGGAAGGGGCAGGAAGCTTCCATGCCCTCTCCAGGAAAGCCACTCTTCCAGCACCTCCACGTGTTCACCAACCCAGAAGCTCTTCGAATCCAGTCCTTTTGGGTTTTTATGGTGGCTTTGTCACATAGGCATAATTGATTAAATCATTAGCCATTGGCAATTGATTCAACTTCTCCCCCTCTCTGGAGATCAGGGGTGTGGGACTGAAAATTCCAACTCTCATCCCATGATCTGTTCCACTGGCAACCAACCCCCATCCTTAGGTGCTTCCCAAAAGTCACCTCATTAACATAAAAAAGACACCTTTCCCACTCTCAGTTCCAAGGGGTTTGAAAGCTGTGAGCCAAGAACCCTGAACGAAAACCAAATATATATGAGAAATATATTTTGGCCACCTGAATAACCAAATATATATTTTTCTCATAAATCACAATATCACAGTCCCCTAGGGTGCAAATTTCCCCTGGCTGAGACTAAATAAAGGAGATGAAACAAAACTCAGTTACTACATGAAAGTAAAGAATGGACTGTATTTATATCAGTAAGCATTAGCAGGAGGCTGAGGTTGAGGTTAATGGAGTAGTGATGGGATTTTGAAGTCCTTTTCCATATTCACCAGCTGTATCCCAAAAGTCGGCTACATTTGGGAAAGTTTAGCCAAATGCTTATTATAGTTGATATTGGTCCTTGGGTGTTCCTTTCCACATCTCATTTATCTATTTGCCTAGGGGTTTTTTTGTTCTTTTGTTTTCTTTTGTTTTGTGTTGTTTTTCCTTGTTGAGGTTGCCAAATTCTGTGTGACTGGTGCTAGGTGAGTAAATTGGCCTGTCACAGACTGGGTTAGTGACAAATCATTTCAGTTCAATAGGAAAAAGGACTTTTTCTTTTCCTAATATTCTAGAGCCCATTAATGCCTATGGTTGAGGTAGGAATGGGGAGACATACACATTGTTCACAGTCATCTGTTCTGGAGAATAAACCTATGGAGATAGGTGTGAACTAACCATATTGCAGAGTGTAATAAGGTTTTTTGCTTTTGGGGTGTTTTTGGTTTTGTTTTTAGTAAACGTGTAGGGAGGGAGAAAAAAAAATGAAGGGAGGGAGAATTCTGAAAGTTATTCTTTCAGATAGACTCAGTAGACCCAAATTTGTTGAAGTTGGAGGAAAGGTTTTATATCTGCCACTGCAGAGAGCACAGATTTAGGGCAGGATCAAAAGAGAGACCAGAAACTACCACTCCATGACAGGAATTCAAGGAGGATTGATGGCTATCCCAAGATGTAAGCTGCACATATAAGAACCAGACTTTAAGTCACCTTTTCTGGTTATTTGTTTTCTATATATAGAGAGAAATATATATAATTTGGGCTTCTATAAACTTTTTTGTTACCTTCAAATTTTCCATAATAACAAAATATTTTCCAAGAAAATTAATACTTTTCTACAATACTAGGTATTTTATTTTGGTAGCATCTAGTATTTATACTGTTTAAGCAGAAAAGGAATGTACCATTTGTAAAGTCATATTCCTAGTTGGACCTTTTAAAAACAATGAGGAGTTTCTATAACATTGTAACTACCTAGTTACTCAAATTGTATTTTGATCATAGTTGTGAACTTTCTGAAGAAATTTTATTTCCCTTGCATGCAATGTATTAGAGATTTGAATGCTTCATTTTACTAAAAGGCAAAGTAACTATGCCATCTTGTTCTTTTGAAAAATTCAATTACAATGAAAATCACCTAGAGAATACTGTCCCTGAGTTAAGGTGATTCAGTGAGCTATGAATGTAGTCAAATTATCATGGAAGAAAATACACAAAATAATAATGGCAGCTGCAATTTGCTCATCACTTAGGATTTACAAATCACTTTCATGAACGTAATTTTTTTATCCACACATTGTTCTATAACCCCCCTCACTCCTGACCTCCCAACCTCCCAAATAAGATGAATTCACCAATCTATTACCAGAATCAGGAAAAACTATTTAAAAGTTGTTTATTGGTATATTTACCAGTTTATATATTTTTGTCCCTATACTATATGATTTACATAAAGAATGTGTGTGTGACATAGATTTACTGCCCCATGAACACTGCTATCCCACCATTCAAACAATTAAGTCAAAGTTCACAGTTCAAAAGACTGGTGTTTGGGTTCCATATAATAGCAGAGGCAGTGCTATCTTAACCTCTCTCATATGGGACTCTTGTATTACTTCACTAACTGACACAGTTAGACCACAGAAGGGAGGTCTGTAGGCTCCTTGTCTTGCTTCTCACATTGAAAGGCATTTGGAAGAGCTGCAGGAAGCCAAATTATAATGAGCAAACATATGTCTGCAGGATGTGAATTCCATTATCACACTCTCTCTTCACATTCATAAGAAGACCCTTCGAGTTCCCTAATGCTGCTTCTTGGCCTGTGAGTTGTAGTCAATTAACAGGCATTTTAATATTGAAAAAAAAATAACTTAAATGAAAAACATCATGCATTTCACTGACTGACTAAATGACTAAATCTGCTAAATGATACTTTATCAGATTAAATTTGTTTTTATTGAGGTAACATTGGTTTACAACATTATATAAGTTTCATGTGTACAACATTATATTTCTGTTTTGTATACGCTACAGCATGATCATCACCAAAAGTGTAGTTTCCATCCATCATTATAGAGTTAACACCTTTTATGCATTTCACCCTCCCTCCACCCCCTTTCCCCTCTGGTAACCACTATTCTGTTCTCCATATTGATCAGTGTGTTTGTATTTATTTGATTTAATTTGTTCATTTATT
This sequence comes from Neophocaena asiaeorientalis asiaeorientalis, assembly GCF_003031525.2. Classification (NCBI taxonomy): domain Eukaryota; kingdom Metazoa; phylum Chordata; class Mammalia; order Artiodactyla; family Phocoenidae; genus Neophocaena; species Neophocaena asiaeorientalis. The sequence goes on from NW_020172108.1 coordinate 881,014, forward strand.
TTGTTTTGTTTTATATTCCACATATGAGTGAAATCATACTGGACTTGTCTTTCTCAATCTGACTTATTTCCCGTGGCATAACACCCTCAAGGTCCGTCCATCCATCCATGTCACAAATGGCAAGATTTTACCTTCTTTTTATTGACTAAGTACTATTCTATTATATATATATATATATTACATTTATATATATACATATTACATCTTTTTTTTAACTTTACTTTTTAATTTTTTAAATTTAATTTAATTAATTTGTTTATACAGCACGGTCTCATTAGTAATCCATTTTATACATATTAGTGTATATATGTCAATACCAATCACACCACCACCACCCTGCCCTGCCATTTTCCCCACTTGGTGTCCATACATTTGTTCTCTACATCTGTGTCTCAATTTCTGCCCTGCAAACCGGTTCATCTGTACCATTTTTCTAGGTTCCACATATATGTGCTAATATACGATATTTGTTTTGCTCTTTCTAACTTACTTCACTCTATATGACAGTCTCTATATCCATCCAAGTCTCTACAAATGATCCAATATCATTTCTTTTTATGGGTGAGTAATATTCCATTGATGATTGTTTGCTTTTTTTAAATATTGAGCTGCTTGAGCTGTTTATATATTTTGGAGATTA
>NW_020172109.1:0-326 GCF_003031525.2 Neophocaena asiaeorientalis asiaeorientalis
TAAAATAAAGTTTTTAAAATTAAAAAAATTATTAAAAATAAAAAATTAAAAGTAATAAAAGAAAAAAAATTATGAAACAAGAGAGCAACCAAATCAAAAAACAAACCACCAATGATAACAAGGGCTGAAAAGTATACAAAAAACAAACAAAAAAAAAAGGACAGACAGAACCCTAGGACAAATGGTAAAAGAAAAGCTATACAGACAAAATCACACAAAGAAGCATACACATACACACTCACAAAAAAGAGAAAAAGCAAATATATATATATATATATATCTATATAAAAGAAAAAAAGGAGGAAGAGAGTAACCAAATTAATAAA
>NW_020172109.1:358-532 GCF_003031525.2 Neophocaena asiaeorientalis asiaeorientalis
AAACATAAAACCAGAAACAAATTAGACGCAGAAAGCAAACCCCAAGTCTACAGTTGCTCCAAGTCCACCTCTGCAGTTTGGGATGATTTGTTGTCTGTTCAGGTATTCCACAGATGCAGGTACGTCAAGTCGGTTGTGGAGATGTAATCTGCTGCTTCTGAGGCTGCTGGGAGA
>NW_020172110.1:0-514 GCF_003031525.2 Neophocaena asiaeorientalis asiaeorientalis
GAATTGTTCGGGGAGGAGCAAGAAAGTCATTGTGCAGAGTTTAGGATGTGTGGAGGTAGAGCTGGCAAGACCATCTGATGCCGGATGATGAAAGGCCTTGAATGTCAGGCTAAGGGATTTAGATTCGGAGCTATGTGCCATAGAGCTATCTATATACCAAAGATTTTGGAAGAGGTGAGGAAAAAGCCAGAGTCAAGGCAACCAGTTAGAAGACCAGTCTTTCCCCCTTGTCTGCCTGGCAGAGTCCATTCATCTTTTAGGCTCAACTCTTTCCTAACCTTCCCACACAGGGCTGATCACCCCTTCTGGTGTTTACCCGTCATACATACTTGTATAACTTTTTATTGTGCTGTATTTTAATTATTTGTTTGTTTATTTGTCTTTACCATTAGACAAGACTAAAGACCATATCTTATTCACCTTTGTATTTCTCTAGAATGTAATGCATTGTTTCAAACACAGTAGATCCTCAAAATGTTTTTGGATGAACAGATAAATATAAGCCTACCTCATT
>NW_020172111.1:0-253 GCF_003031525.2 Neophocaena asiaeorientalis asiaeorientalis
CAACTAAAAGCTGGTCTTTTAATTATCACCATACCCTAGTATTTCTAAGTAACTACAGTTGTAAAACACTCTTCCTCAATAAAGTCTTTTGTTAGTCCAAGTTCTAAAAGTTTATTGTGGTTTAAGTTTCAAAAGTATAAGGTTGACACAAAAAAGATAGAAAGATACACAGTCAGAGATTTGAGAAGATGGCAGAAGAGTAAGACGTGGAGATCACCTTCCTCCCCACAAATACATCAGAAATACATCTACA
>NW_020172111.1:580-724 GCF_003031525.2 Neophocaena asiaeorientalis asiaeorientalis
GCTTGTCTGCTCCCCCGCCAGGGCGGGCGGGGCTGCGAGCTGAGGCTCGGGCTTCGGTTGGAGCGCAGGGAGAGGACTGGGGTTGGCGTCATGAACACAGCCCGCAGGGGATTAGTGCACCACAGCTAGCCGGGAGGGAGTCCG
>NW_020172112.1:0-838 GCF_003031525.2 Neophocaena asiaeorientalis asiaeorientalis
TTTTAGATTTCCATGTTGTTTAAATATTTTCATAAGGAATTGTTAGTTCTGAAATGATATTCCTTTGGAAAACGATAGTCTGCTCCATTTTATTCCCTTTAAAACCACTTACTTTACAAACTTTAGTTCAGCAAAGGTCTGTGTGGAGAGTGTCTGTGTCTGCTGCTTCTCTCATTCCTCCTCTGGGGCAAGAGTTTAAACCACGAGGAAATGAATAGGTCGTACTTGAAGCCAGTGGTTCTCTCAAACAGAGACACAAGAAGGCAGGAGCGGGACTATTTAAAACATTTGCTGGGGGAACTTCCCTGTGGGCGCAGTGGTTACAATTCCACCTGCCAGTGCAGGGGACGCGGGTTCGAGGCCTGGTCTGGGAATATCCCACAGGCCGTGGAGCAGCTGGGCCCACGCACGACAAATACTGAGGCTGGGCTCTAGAGCCTGCAAGCCACACCTACTGAGCCCACGCGCCACAACTACTGAAGCCTGTGCGCCTAGAGCCTGTGCTCCTCAACAAGAGAAGCCACCGCAATGAGAAGCCCATGCACCACAACGAAGAGTAGCCCCGCTCGCCACAGCTAGAGAAACAGCAAAAGAAACAAAACTCTACAAATAATAAATGCTGGAGAGGGTGTGGAGAAAAAGGAAGCCTCCTACACTGTTGGTGGGCATGTAAATTGGTACAGCCACTATGGAGAACAGTATGGAGGTTCCTTAAAAAACTAAAAATCGAACTACCATATGATCCAGCAATCCCACTCCTGGGCATATGTCCAGGCAAAACTATGATTCAATAAGATACACGCACCCCTATGTTCAGAGCAGCACTGTTCACAGTAGC
>NW_020172112.1:1108-2257 GCF_003031525.2 Neophocaena asiaeorientalis asiaeorientalis
ATACACACTACTATATATAAAATAGATAAACAACAAGGACCTACTCTATAGCACAGGGAACTATATTCAATATCTTGTAATAACCTATAGTGGAAAAGAATCCGAAAAAGAATATATATATAAAACACTATGTGTGTGTGTGTGTAATGCAATCACTTTGCTATACACCTGAAACTAACACAACACTGTAAATGAACTGTACTTCAATTTTTTAAATGGTTAAAAAAAATTTAATGAAATAAAATCATTTCTGCTTTACATAAAGGTGCATTCTTAGAAAGTTAAAATTTCTCATAGGGGGCTTCCCTGGTGACACAGTGGTTGAGAGTCCCCCTGCCAATGCAGGGGACACCGGTTCGAGTCCTGGTATGGGAAGATCCCACAAGCCGCGGAACAACTAAGCCCGTGTGCCACAACTGCTGAGCCTGCGCTCTAGAGCTCACGAGCCACAAGTACTGAGCCCACGCACCTAGAGCCCATGCTCTGCAACAAGAGAAGCCACCGCAATAAGCCCGTGCACCGCAACGAAGAGTGGTCCCTGCTTGCGCAAAGTGCAGCAACAAAGACCAAAGGCAGCCAAAAATAAATAAATAAATAAATAAAATTTTTTTCTCATAATGTGTCTGCACTAACCACTAGGAGCAGTTTTATGTGTATTCGTCCAGATTTTTTCCTAGGATATGCTAACCTGCATTTACAATATTTTCTGACATTAATAAGATCATATCAAGTACCAATTTGGCTGTTTATAATTCTTATTCAATGAATGCCATGTTCTTGTCATTTGTACAATTCTCTACTGGATTGTTTGTCTTTTATGTACTGATTTCTAAGGGTCCCGTCCAGCCGGTCTCCTCCATGCACCTGGCCAGCCCGGGCCAAGCCTGCAGCCTGAAGTCCCTGCAGTCTGTGTCCCTGGAGCCTTGGAGCCCCTGGCGGCCCGGCCCCATGCCGTCCCCAGCGGGCCCAGCAGCAGCCCCCCGCTTCCCTCCCCAGGCGGGCAGGCACCGCCCGCTGTGCATCCCTGGCCTCATCCCCGCAGGGCTGGGCCCCGACACACGCACGCGTGCACACGAAGACACATGCAGACTCGAGGTACGTGTGGGATACCAGAGGGCTGGCCGGGCCTGGCCCACAGGTGCCCGACTC
>NW_020172113.1:0-2278 GCF_003031525.2 Neophocaena asiaeorientalis asiaeorientalis
GTGGGAAGATGGAGTGAGGGAGGGTAAAGCAGAGCTCAGGAGACCAGTGTTCCAGATGAGGCAAGAAGGACCTGAATCCTGGTGGTCAGGTTCACTCCGGCTTGGGAGGTCTTGGGAGGAAGCACCACTTGAAAGTCTAGGAGAAGACAGCACGTAGCAGGCAGGCCTGGAAGGCTTGGAAAGAGCACGGTGTGCCCTCTTGCTGCTTGAGCTGACTGGACTCAATCTCACCGGAAAACCTGGGCGGTTCCCCGGTTCCGGATTTCCCCTTAGCTGGCCGGCTCCCTCCCTCTGCACAGATCTGCTGCCTTTGCGTGTGGAGGTCAGGAGTGCGCTGACCCAGCTAAGAGCTAGTTGGCCTGATACAGGGGTTGGTGCAGACAGTAGTGGGGAGGGAAGCCTGCTTCAATGATTGGCAGATCATCACTCCTCCTTTCCTCTCTGGGTTTCTTGCTCAGATACACATGTAGACTTCCTCAAAGTGTTGGAGAGCTTTCGAGGGAAGGAGAAGGAACAGTGCCCTTGACTGTGTACAGTGTAGTGATTCTGTATTTAGCGGACGGGGAGAACAGATGAGATGGAACGCCTGTTGCCAGGGGCCAAGTCTAAATGTCTCCATGGCTTCATTTTACAGCAGTGGTTTCCCAAACTCTTTTTAAGACAGAACAACTTAAAGACCTGTTTCACATACTGAGCTGCTGTGTTAAGCGGTGCCCCCGAAGTTTTTGGGGGTTGGCGAGGGTGATGATAATGAGACTCCCCCGCAGAGGGCCTCCTACTTACCCAGAAGGACCGTAGGACCACAGGGTTCTTGAGACACCAGGTGGAAATCAACGTTTTGGTATAAAAAGAAGATAGGTCAACTCAACTCCTATATAGAGTTGCATGTATGCATACAAGCATATATACATATCCCTACAAATCGATCAATGTTATCCTCACACCCTAAGTAAAACAAAAAGAAACCCAGACAAAACAATAGACTGCCATATAAATGCTTAACAACGTGGATTTTAAAAAAGACATAAGTTGTAAATTCAGTGTTAAATCATGAGGAAGCACGGTGAAAGTTCTTGAGAAGACAGTGGCATGTCTCCCAGCCCATTTAATTAACCACTTACTGCGGGGAGAGACCCAGGCTTAGTCTCTGCCCACCTTTTCTCCTGTACGATGAGGTGCTGGCCTGAGCAGGGCAGCCACAGGAGAGCCCAGGTAAGCTGGCGAGTGTTCCAGCAAACAGTCTTGTGGGGCTAGTCAGTCTGGCCTCCCAGGCGGCAATCTGGAGGCCGTGAGGGAACATGTTAACACATATATATGGAATCTTAACAAAAAACAAACACATGGTTCTGAACAACCTAGTGGCAGGACAGGAATAAAGACGCAGACGTAAAGAATGGACTTGACATGGGGAGGGGAAGGGGAAGCTGGGATGAAGTGAGAGAGTGACATGGACAGATACACACTCCCAAATGTAAAATAGATAGCTAGTGGGAAGCAGCTGCATAGCACAGGGAGATCAGCTCAGGGCTCTGTGTCCACCTAGAGGGGTGGGATAGGGAGGGTGGGAGGGAGATGCAAAATGGAGGGGATATGGGGATATATGTATACTATAGCTGATGCACTTTGTTATACCACAGAAACTAACACACCATTGTAAAGCAATTATACTGCAATAAAGATGTTAAGAAAAAATGTCTGTTTGCTTCTTCCCAAGCCCAAGCCCCAGCCTCCCCTCAAAGACCGAGAATTCGTTAAAAAAACAAATCTGGGAAGTCCCCCAAGGAGGCCTACCGGAGGAACAAGGAAAACATCCATTGTAAACAGCAGGTTTGTCTTCTGACGGGTTTTGTTTGCAAATGATAACAATTCCAGGTAATTTTTCATTTCAATCGGAGGAGCGGGTATTAAAAAGAGAGGCGGGGCGAGGGAGAACTAGGGCCAGCGGATCTCCAAGTGCCGCGGGCACTCCCGGGTCTACAAGGGAACAGGGGCACGGAGGGCTGGGCAGTGCCTCTCACTCCATCAGGCGAGATCGAATTGTGGCTGCTCGGCCTGTTGACAGATGCAGTTTCTACAAAACAGCAGCCCAGAGAGAGGGCTGCGTGATTAATGCCTCCAGCTTCCATGTGCCCCGTTATCTGCACATGTGCATAACTGAATGGTTCAGGACAGGGGACAGAGGATGCTTAATTGAACGGATAGCAGGCCCTTGATAGCTGAAGAACCGTCCTACAGCGATTCAGCGAGATGGCTATGATTTCGGCATGTCGTTAAAATT
>NW_020172114.1:0-4379 GCF_003031525.2 Neophocaena asiaeorientalis asiaeorientalis
TATATGTATAGGTGTTAGCTATTTCCGCTGACAATTTACACATGAGAAACACTGAGATTCAGAAAGCTAAGCCGATTGTCACATGACTAATAATTAATAGGCCTAAGATAAGAAAATAGATAGTTTTGCTTAAGAGTCCCCCATTCTCTTCCAAAAGGCAAAGCTAAGCAGAATATATTTCTCATTAACAGGACATTCATTCTACCTCTACCTCAATAGACAAGCATTGATATCACAGATAATCATTATTATAATAATGCCACATTCACATTTATAGCATTTTACATTTTCAATGTAAAGCATGATCCAGTGAGCATTTGACTCTTCCATTTCAGGGAAATCACCTCCTTTCTAAAGATTACTAAATTAAGGTTCTAAGAACAGAGTAAATAGGTTGCTTGAATTCGTATGCTTGTTAAGAAACAACATTAAGAATCTAATTCAAGAGATGAAATTCGAAGTCCAGTAATTATTTTCCATTAAACTAAAATTTTAAATATATAATTGGCAGGCTCTCAATATTGTGTTTTTCTATAATTATATCCAAAACAGTGTTTCTATTGATGCTGCTATTAAAAATGAGTGTATGATGGAAGAAAATCATGGCATTAGGAGGAGAAATTTTACCACTGAATGAAATGAAAGATTTTACTTTCTTACTGATTTTGGCAAAATGCAGTAGACTATCCAGCATGGCCTGAAAAGACAGAGCTCCAAGCTGCTTACTGATTTCAGATGTATCCGTTACCTACTGTTTATCGTTCTTTTTGAAAGTGTCATTCTATTATACCTTAAGATTTAAAAAATATGTTTCTTAGATACATTTTTTAGCTGTAATTTGTTTGTTAGCATGATTTTCCCCTTTAAACCTGGCTCACTGCCATCCACACTCAAGACAGAATTCTGATATCACTTCTGTGAACCCTTCCTGGAGGATCCTAGACAGAATTGTTTCCATCTTTCCATTGTACTTGCTGCATTGTGTTACAGTCGATTGTTTGCATGTCTACGTTTTATCTCTGCTAGTCTGAAAATTCCTCAAGAGTGGAGTCATTATTTTTATTAACTTTGTATCCACAGTGCTTTGTAAAGCTATTTAAAATGGCAATTCTGAGGAAGTAGAAAATAAGTGAATAAATGCATGAATGATATATTGCTGCTTTTCCTTTTTGGAATTAGTTGAGTTAGAGGCTTACACACTCAGTTCAGGTGCAATGTCTTGGCCAGCCACATACCGTACTAAACTATTTCCACCCTAAAAGAAAATATTATAATTCAAATAGCCACTGGAGTTTTGTTCATTCCTATTAAATTGTCTATTTATGAAACATCCCTTCAAATAATCAGCGAAGTAGTGTGCCTCTTCTCTGAGATGATTCTCTATTGCACGTATTATAATTTTTCGTGAGACACTCCCCCTGACACTAGAAAGAATCTTTATGTCAGACTAACATAGAGAATTGTAGACAATAGAGTATTGTAGACCCAATACTACACTGGGTCTGGAATTATTTTTCTGGATTTTGACACTAGATTATACACACACTTTTATCATACGCTGCATCTCCATTGGAAGTACAAAAAATAGGGGTAATCTTTTGTCATTCCAATTTGCCACCAGCCATTGACATTTCTCTATTAGAGATGTGGAGCTGAAAATGTGAGTCTCACCCCTTTTTGTCTTATCTTAATGAGCCACAAGGAATGAGAATCACTCAATATTTTGGCTGTACACTCTCTACCATGTGCAAGGCAGACACGGTGTCAGCCAGCCCTCCAAAGGGTATGCAGATCTCAAAACCCTTTCTTGTATGTAAGGTGAGGTCCAAACTACTTCTGTACACAGACATGGTTTGTTCAATCTAGACTCTTACCTATCTCATCATGGTTACCTTTAACCACTTTTTTTCTGCCCCTTCTTTTTTTTTTTTTTTTTGCGGTACGCGGGCCTCTCACTGCTGTGGCCTCTCCTGCTGCAGAGCACAGGCTCCGGACACGCAGGCCCAGCGGCCATGGCTCACGGGCCCAGCCACTCCGCAACACGTGGGATCCTCCCGGACCGGGGCACGAACCCGTGTCCCCTGCATCGGCAGGCGGACTCTCAACCACTGCGCCACCAGGGAAGCCCCTTCTGCCCCTTCTTATTCACCTTTATTCTCCAGCCACATGAAGTTCTTACAGCTTTTGAAACGTGATATCTACGTGGTTTGCCTGACTTGTCCTATCTCTACCTCTGCTTGTAAAAATCCTTACTGATCCTTCAAAAATCAACTGAAATATCATAGAATATCTTCCTTTTCGTGCTTTCACAGGACCTTTTACTACTCCTCTGGAAGAAATTGTCACTTTGTAATAAAATTATTTGCTTATGCACCCTATTTTGCACAAGATGGGTGAATTTATGAAGGTAATATCATCTGCATATTTCCTATACCTCTACATTCACCCACTGGTTAAAATAGTATATGGTAAGAGCTTGAAAGATTAAAAGAAACAATGGAGGGGAGGGAGTAGCTGATCTTATTTCAAAAGGAGCCATTAACGCACACATCTCAAAATAGGCTTTGAAATCAAATATAGAATTTGTCCTTCTTAAGCTTTAGGGATTCTTTTTTAGATAAGGATGCACCTGAAGACAAGGAATATACTGTGGATTCTGAATGTCTGTTTCCATCTTATAGAGCAGTTGCTTACAGAGCATCTTATAGAGCAGTTTCCCCTTACAGAGGGGTTGGGTTTTAGGTACCCCGGTTACTGCAACAGTTAATGATTCTTAACTTCTATTTTTATTATGATCAGCTCCCAATATTAGACCAACTACTAAAGCCAATAATACTTGTATTTATCATTTTTCTTTGTGTTCTTTATTATCAAAGCTGATTTATCACTGAATTTTGGTTTCCTTATGCAATCAGGAGGGTGGACCCCATGAACACATCTTGGGATGATATCAGCCAAATGTAGCATAACATGCAGTCACGTCACGTATCTAATAAAAAAAAGAAAATTCAGGGGCTTCCCTGGTGGTTGAGAGTCCACCTGACGATGCAGGGGACACGGGTTCGTGCCCCGGTCCGTGAAGACCCCCACATGCTGCGGAGCGGCTGGGCCCGTAAGCCATGGCCGCTGAGCCTGCGCGTCCAGAGCCTGTGCTCCGCAATGGGAGACGCCACAACAGTGAGAAGCCCGTGTACCACAAAAAAAAAAAAAAAAAAAAAAAAAAAAAAAAAAAAGAGAGAAAAATCAATACTGAGCACGTGAAATATACAAGTTGCCCTGGAAAAGAGTAACTCTCGGAACAACTGTGAGATCTTAATTAGTAAAAGGAAATCTTGAAGAACACTTATGAATAGTTAAAGCTTTATTTGTGTTATGGTTTTCTAATGATGTGGATGCAAAATATAGTGTGAATGTGAAACAGTTTTGATCTCTGAGGACCTCGCAAAGATAGGACTATCCTCCTAAAGAGACAGAATAGTGTGTAGTCTCCATACTGCGTGTTACATCTCAAGAGAACTTTCCAATGTGCCCAAAATAACACATGCATACATACACACACACACACACACACACACATACACACTCACTTGGACACTCCCTTTATTTCTGAAAGTCACTTTGAGGTTTTAGTTTAAGCCAAATAGGCTAAGTGCATTTCTTAAAATCTCAAAAGCCCAGAGGAGAAGCGACCTTTAGTCCCCGGAAGGATGAATGAATTTATGTTTCAGGGACAATTTTGCTTAGGGAGCAGGGCTGAGAAAGGGCATAACAGGGATGGAGGAAGAACAGGTAAGTGGCAACTCCGTGTACCTCTATGTAGACCAGGTGGCACGTCACCTTTGTCACAGTTTTGTCGTTGGTAGAAGGAGCACTCTCCTCTATTTAGAATTATCAACCCTGAGAATAACAGGAGAATAGAAAATACCACCGTCAAAAACTCTTTTCTCCAAATCTTCCCAGCAAGAAGCTGGGGGATAATGATTTTCATACAAGTCCTATAGGTGTTACAGAATTAAATCTTCTTTCAATGTGTCATTCTTTCTCTTATGGTGACTAACTGCCCTCTTTCTTGACTGAAAACAAATATTATTTATGGCCCTTCCATTACTAACAGAAATATTTTTAAATTACAAATACAGCTCTACTAATGGTCTGTTGAAGGCCATACCACATGCCAGTATAATAAAATTTCCATTTTAAGTCAAATAAGACTTGTTAGAATGTGAGAAAGTTGTTTTCTCATGATGGCATACAAAACAATTTATTATTAATCATCAGATGCTACAGAACAAAGATCATGGAAGAAAAATGATTTATTATAGGGGTAATATATTGGTTTTACTTTTTTCTTCTTGTTAGTTTTTCTGATGGCGCCCCTT
>NW_020172115.1:0-391 GCF_003031525.2 Neophocaena asiaeorientalis asiaeorientalis
TCTTTTTTATGTCTGAGTAGTATTCCATTGTGTATATATACATATTCTTTATCCATTCATCCATCGATGGAATTTAGGTTGTTTCTGTATCTTGGCTATTGTACATAGTGCTGCAATGAACATATAGGTGCATATATCTTTTCAAATTAGTATTTTGTGTTTTTTGGATAAGTACCCAGGAATGGAATAGCTGGGTCATATGGTAGCTCTATTTTTAAGAGGAATCTCCATACTGTTTTCCATGGTGGCTGCACCAATTTACAGTCCCAACAGTGTACTAGGGTTCCCTTTTCTCCACACCCTCTCCAACATTTGTTATTTCCTATCTTTTCAATGATAACCATTTTAACAGTGTGAGGTGATGTCTCATTGTGGGTTGTTTTTTTTTTTT
>NW_020172115.1:621-1245 GCF_003031525.2 Neophocaena asiaeorientalis asiaeorientalis
ATGTGGGATCTTCCCGGACTGGGGCACGAACCCGTGTCCCCTGCATCGGCAGGCGGACTCCCAACCACTGCGCCACCAGGGAAGCCCTGTATGTCTTTTTAAGAAAAATATTCAGGTTCTCTGCCCATTTTTTAAATTGGATTGTTTGGTTTTTTGTTGTTGACTTGTATGAGTTCTTTACATGTATTGGATATTAACCCCTTATCACTCATATGTGGACTCTAAAAACAAACAAACAAGTGAAATAAAACTCATAGATGCAGAGATCAGATTAGTCATTAGCAGAGGGGAATGGGGATGGGGAATGGGCAAAAACAAAGGGGGTCAACTGTATGGTAATGGATGGTAGACTTGTGGTGGTGATCACTTTGCAGTTTGTACAGATACTGAATTATAATGCTGTACACCAGAAACTTATTTTTTAAGCAAAGAATCACCTGGAGGTGTTGTTAACACAGAGATTGCTGGGCTCCATTGCCAGAGTCTCTGCTTCAGTAGTCTCTGCTTCACACTTTGAGCATGACTTCTGTAGACCAACTATTTGCATAGATTATTTTCTGCACAGGGGGAAGTGCTAAGTGGATATTGTCTTCTTTGTTTCTATTTCATTTATTTCTGCTGTGA
>NW_020172116.1:0-443 GCF_003031525.2 Neophocaena asiaeorientalis asiaeorientalis
TATATGCCCAGTAGTGGGATTGCTGGGTCATATGGTTTTTATCCAAAACCTTACTATAATATCAGCACAAATAAAATCATAGTAACGATGATTAACCAGAGTTTATGTTGCTGCCCTGCAGGCACTCATAGGGTATCTGCTTGTGCAGTCTTCTCTAAGGACTCTCAGATTTTCTGGAGTCAGATAGAGGTGTATAAAACAAAACAAATCAAAACAGCAAATATCCAAAAATATCTGTTGCCAATAGTTACTAATGGAAAATCAAAATTTCAGAATCAATATACTTTCATGCCACATATTTTATTTTTTTCTTGTTATTTATTTTTGCATCTAGCATCTTTATTGGAGTATAATTGCTTTACAATGTTGTGTTAGTTTCTGTTGTATCACAAAGTGAACCAGCTATGTATACATATATCCCCATATCCCCTCCCTCTTGCATC
>NW_020172117.1:0-770 GCF_003031525.2 Neophocaena asiaeorientalis asiaeorientalis
GGGAAATCTCTCCCAGCAGCCTCAGAAGCAGCGGATTAAAATCATCCCAAATTGAGGAGGTGGACTTCTGAGAGCAAGATTTATGATTTTTTCCCCTTTTCCTCTTTTTGTGTGTGTACGTGTATGCTTCTGTGTGAAATTTTGTCTGTATACCTTTGCTTCCACCATTTGTCCTAGGGTACTATCCGTCCGTTTTTAAAATTTTTTTCCCTTAATAATTTTATTATATTTTATCTTTATTTTATGTTATCTCCTTTCTTTTTTTCCTTCCCCCCTCCTTCCCTCCTTCCCTCCTTTCTTTCCTTCTCTCTTTCTACTTCTACTAATTCTTTCTTTCTACTTTTTCTCCCTTTTATTCTGAGCCATGTGGATGAAAGGCTCTTGGTGCAGCAGTCAGGAGTCACTGCTTTGCCTCTGAGGAGGGACAGCCAACTTCAGGACACTGGTCCACAAGAGACCTCCCAGCTCCACATAATATCAAACGGCGAAAATCTCCCAGAGATCTCCATCTTAACACCAGCACCCAGCTTCACTCAAGGACCAGCAAGCTACAGTGCACATCCTATGCCAAACAACTAAGAAGACAGGAACACAACCCCACGCATTAGCAGAGAGGCTGCCTAAAATCATAATAACTCCACAGACACTCCAAAACACAACACCAGACGTGGACCTGCCCACCAGAAAGACAAGATCCAGCCTCATCCACCAGAACGCAGAGAGCAGATCGAAGGAGCAAGATAAAAACCCACCAGACCTAACAAATGAGG
>NW_020172118.1:0-278 GCF_003031525.2 Neophocaena asiaeorientalis asiaeorientalis
CCTAAACCGTCCCCTAATCCTAACCCGTGCGCTAACACTAATCCTTACCATAACACGTACGCTCACCCTAAACCGTTGTGGTACCCTAACCTGTCCACTCAACGGTCCCCGTCCCCTAACCCTAACCCTAACCCTAACCCTAAACTTAACCCTAAACTTTACCCGAAGCCTTACCCTAACCCGTCCTCTAATCCTAACCCGTACGCTAACACTAACCCGTACCCTAACACGTACGCTCACCCTAAACCGTTGTCGTACCCTAACCTATCCCCTAAACC
>NW_020172118.1:560-1159 GCF_003031525.2 Neophocaena asiaeorientalis asiaeorientalis
TAACCCGTCCCCTAAACCGTCCCCGTCACCTAACCCTAACCCTATCCCTAACCCTTACCCGAAGCCTTACCCTAACCCGACCCCTAAACCTAACACGTACGCTAACACTAACCCGTACCCTAACACGTACGCTCACCCTAAAACTTTGTCATACCCTATCCTGTCCCCTAAACCGTCCCCGTCCCCTAACCCTAACCCTAATCCTAACCCTTACCCGAAGCCTTACCCTAACCAGTCCCGTAATCCTAACCTGTACGCTAACACAAAGCCGTACCCTAACACGTACGCTCACACTAAACCGTTGTAGTACCCTAAACTGTCCCCTAAACCGTCCCCGTCCCCTAACCCTAACCCTAATCCTAACCCTTACCCGAAGCCTTACCCAAACCCGTCCCCTAATCCAACCCGTACGCTAACACTAACACATACCCAAACACGTACGCTCACTCTAAACCGTTGTCGTATGCTAACCTGTCCCCTAAACTGTCCCTGTCTCCTAACTCTAACCCTAATTCTAACTGTAACCCTAACCCTTACCCGAAGCCTTACCCAAACCCGTCCCCTAATCCTAACCCGTACGCTAACACTAACCCTTACCC
>NW_020172118.1:1180-1449 GCF_003031525.2 Neophocaena asiaeorientalis asiaeorientalis
ATAACCCTAACCCTAACCCTAACCCTAACACTTACCCGAAGCCTTACCCTAACCCGTCCCCTAATCCTAACCCGTACGCTAACACTAAAAAATACCCAAACACGTACGCTCACTCTGAACCGTTGTCGTACCTTAACATGTCCCCTAAACCGTCCCGGTCTCCTAACTCTAACCCTAACCCTAACCGTAACCCTAGCACTTACCCAAAGCCTTACTCAAACCCGTTCCCTAATCCTAACCCGTACGCTAACACTAACACGTACCCTAAC
>NW_020172118.1:1784-2458 GCF_003031525.2 Neophocaena asiaeorientalis asiaeorientalis
AACCCGTCCCCTAATCCTAACCTGTATGCTAACACTAAACCATACCCTAACACGTACGTTCACCCTAAACCATTTTCGTGCCCTAACCTGTCCCCTAAATTGTCCGCGTCCCCTAACCCTAACCCTAACCTTAACTCTAACCCTAACCCTTATCCGAAGCCTTACACTAACCCGTCCCCTAATCCTAACCCGTACGCTAACACTAAAGCATTCCCTAACAATTACGCTCACCGTAAACCGTTGTCCTACCCTAACTTGTCGCCTAAACAGTCCCCGTCCCCTAACCCTAACCCTAACCCTAACCCTAACCGTAACCCTTACCCGAATCCTTACCCTAACCCGTCCCCTAATCCTAACCCGTACGCTAACACTAACCCATACCCTAACACGTACGCTCACCCTAAACCGTTGTCGTAAACTCTCCTGTCCCATAAGCCTTCCCCGTCCCCTAACCCTAACCCTAACCCTAACCCTAACCCTAACCGTAACCCTTACCCGAATCCTTACCCTAACCCGTCCCCTAATCCTAACCCGTACGCTAACACTAACCCATACCCTAACACGTACGCTCACCCTAAACCGTTGTCGTAAACTCTCCTGTCCCATAAGCCTTCCCCGTCCCCTAACCCTAACCCTAACCATAACCCTAACACTTACCCGAAGCCTTACACTAA
>NW_020172118.1:2546-3117 GCF_003031525.2 Neophocaena asiaeorientalis asiaeorientalis
AACCCATACCCTAACATGTACGCTCACCCTAAACTGTGGTCGTACCCTAACCTGTCCCCTAAACCGTCGCAGTCCCCTAACCCTAATCCTAACCCTAACACTTATCTGAAGCCTTACTCTAACCCGTCTTCTAATCCTAACCCGTACGCTGAAACTAACCCATACCCTAACATGTACGCTCACCCTAAACTGTGGTCGTACCCTAACCTGTCCCCTAAACCGTCGCCGTCCCCTAACCCTAATCCTAACCCTAACTCTTACCTGAAGCCTTACTCTAACCCGTCTTCTAATCCTAACCCGTACGCTAACACTAACCCGTACCGCAACACGTACGCTCAGCCTAAACCGTTGTCGTACCCGAAACTGTCCCCTAAACCGTCCCCGTCCCCTAGCCCAACCCTAACCCTAACCCTAACCCTTACCCGAAGCCTTACCCTATCCCGTCCACTAATCCTAACCCGTATGCTAACACTAACCCGTACCGCAACACGTACGCTCAGCCTAAACCGTTGTCGTACCCGAAACTGTCTCTTAAACCATCCCCGTCCCCTAAACCTAACCCTAACCCTAT
>NW_020172119.1:0-1629 GCF_003031525.2 Neophocaena asiaeorientalis asiaeorientalis
CCCGTCCCCTAATCCTAACCCGTACGCTAACACTAAACTTTTCCCTAACATGTACGCTCACCCTAAACCGTTGTGGTACCCTCACCTGTCCCCTAAATCGTCCCCGTCCCCTAACCCTAACCCTAACCCTAACCCTAACCCTTACCCTAAGCCTTACACTAACACGTCACATAATCCTAAACCGTACGCCAACACTAACCCATACCCTAACACGTACGCTCACCCTAAATTATTGTCGTACACTAACCTGTCCCCTAAACCGTCCCCATCCATTAACCTTAACCCTAACCCTAACCATAACGCTAACCCTAACACTTACCCGAAGCCTTACCCAACCCGTCCCCTAATCCTAACCCGTACGCTCACCCTAACCCCTTGTCGTCCCCTAACCTGTCCCCTAACCCGTCCCCATCCATTAACCTTAACCCTAACCCTAACCATAACGCTAACCCTAACACTTACCCGAAGCCTTACCCAACCCGTCCCCTAATCCTAACCCGTACGCTCACCCTAACCCCTTGTCGTCCCCTAACCTGTCCCCTAAAGCATCCCCGTCCCCTAACCCTAAAACTAACCCTAAACCTAACACTTTGCCGAAGCCTTACCCAACCCGTCCCCTAATCCTAACCCATACGCTAACAGTGACACATACCCTAACACGTACGCTCACCCTAAACCGTTGTCGTACCCTAACCTGTCCCCTAAACTGTCCCCATCACCTAACCCTAACCGTAACCCTAACCCTAAGGCTAACACTTACCCGAAGCCTTACCCTAAACCGTCCCTTAATCCTAACTGGTACGCTAGCACTAACCCGTACTCTAACACGTACGCTCACCCTAAATCGTTGTCGTACCCTAAACTGTCCCCTAAACCATCCCCGTCACCTAACCCTAACCCTAACCCAAACCTGTCCCCTAAACCATCCCTGTCCCCTAACCCTAACCCTCACCCTACTCCTAACCCTAACCCTTACCCGAAGCCTTACCCTAACCCGTCCCCTAATCCTAACACGTACGCTAACACTAAACCATACCCTAAAACTTACGCTCACCCTGAAACGTTTTCATACCCTAACTTGTCCCCTGAACCATCCCCGTCCCCTTACCCTAACCCTAACCCTAACCCTAACCCTAACCGTTGTCGTACCCTAACTTGTCCCCTAAACCGTCCCCGTCCCCTCACCCTAACCCTAACCCTAACCCTTACCCGAAGACTTACCCTAACACGTCCCCTAATCCTGACCCGTACGCTAACACTAACCCGTACCCTAACACCTACGCTCACCCTAATCCGTTTTCATACCCTAAACTGTCCCCTAAACCGTCCCAATCCCTGTCCCCTAACCATAACCCGTACCCTAACCCTAACCCGTAGGCTAACACTAACCCGTACCCGAACACGTACACTCACCCTAAACCGTTGTCGTACCCTAACTTGTCATCTAAACCGACCCCATCCCCTAACCCTAACCCTAACTCTAACCCTAACTCTTACCCAAAGCCTTAACCTACCCCATTCTCTAATTCTAACCCTTACGCTAACACTAATCCGTACCCTAACACATATGCTCAGCCTAAAATGTTGTCGTACACTAACCTGTCTCCTAAACCGTCCCCGTCCTCTAAC
>NW_020172119.1:2364-2642 GCF_003031525.2 Neophocaena asiaeorientalis asiaeorientalis
ACCATAACCCGTACCCTAACCCTAACCCGTAGGCTAACACTAACCCGTACCCGAACACGTACACTCACCCTAAACCGTTGTCGTACCCTAACTTGTCATCTAAACCGACCCCATCCCCTAACCCTAACCCTAACTCTAACCCTAACTCTTACCCAAAGCCTTAACCTACCCCATTCTCTAATTCTAACCCTTACGCTAACACTAATCCGTACCCTAACACATATGCTCAGCCTAAAATGTTGTCGTACACTAACCTGTCTCCTAAACCGTCCCCGTCC
>NW_020172120.1:0-128 GCF_003031525.2 Neophocaena asiaeorientalis asiaeorientalis
GGCAAGAGACTTTTTCTTCCCTCTTTGTTTCCTGGTGCGGAAGGAGAGGGGATGAAGAACGCTGCTTAAAGGAGCTCCAGAAACAGGCGCGAGCCGCGGCTAAAAGCGCGGACCCCAGAGACGGGCAT
>NW_020172120.1:190-525 GCF_003031525.2 Neophocaena asiaeorientalis asiaeorientalis
GGGAGCCTGTGCAGCCCGCCACTGCCAGGGTCCCGGGATCTAGGGACAACTCCCCCGGGAGAACGCACGGCACGCCTCAGGCTGGTGCACCGTCCCGCCGGCCTCTGCCGCCGCAGGCTCACCCCGCACTCCGTGCCCCTCCCTCCCCCAGGCCTGAGTGAACCAGAGCCCCCGAATCAGCTGCTCCGTTAACCCCGTCCCTTCTGAGTGAAGAACGGACGCCCTCCTGCGACCTACACGCAGAGGGGGGCCAAATCCAAAGCTGAGCACCTGGGAGCTGTGAGAACCAAGAATAGAAAGGGAAGTCTCTCCCAGCAGCCTCAGAAGCAGCGGAT
>NW_020172121.1:0-104 GCF_003031525.2 Neophocaena asiaeorientalis asiaeorientalis
CCCTAACCCTAACCCTAACCCTAACACTTACCCGAAGTCTTGCCCTAAACCGTTTCATAATCCTAACCCGTACGCTAACACTAACCCGTACCCTAACATGTACG
>NW_020172121.1:446-770 GCF_003031525.2 Neophocaena asiaeorientalis asiaeorientalis
CCCTAACCCGTTCCATAATCCTAACCCGTACGCTATCACTAACCCATACCCTAACACGTTCGCTCACCCTAAACATTTGTCATACACTAACATGTCCGCTAAACCGTCCCTGTAACCTAACCCTAACGCTAACCCTAACCCTAAACCTAACCCTTACCCGAAGCCTTACCCTAAACTGTCCCCTAATCCTAACCCGTACGCTATCACTAACCCATACCCTAACACGTTCGCTCACCCTAAACATTTGTCATACACTAACATGTCCGCTAAACCGTCCCTGTAACCTAACCCTAACGCTAACCCTAACCCTAAACCTAACCCTTA